>NC_056747.1:600097524-600282524 GCF_019279795.1 Protopterus annectens
GGATGACTATACACTTTTTGGCATTTAGCTTGAGGCCATGATTTTGACACCAGGTATCTGTCTCAGTGAGACCCTTTTGGAGGATGTCTGTGTCAGCTGGAGAGACAATTATAGCCCCTAGTTTGCAGTTGTCTGTGAACTTGGTCAGCCAAAGTCCTCCTGTGCTTGCCTGTACCTCTGAGAAGTATATATGCCAAACAGGAGGGGTCCTAGGACTGAGCCCTTGGGAATGCCACTTGTAACTGGTTTAGAGTCAGACCTAGCTCCCGCAACTCTCACCAAATGGGTTCTGTCCGTGAGCCAATTAGCAACCCATCTTGTGACATAGGGGTTTATGTTCAGGCTGTTGAGCTTATCTAAAATACTGGAATGGGGAATGGTGTCGAAGGCGTTATCGAGGTCTAGGTAGGCTGTGCGTACCACCTTTCCCTCATCTATTGCCTTTGTAACTGTCTCAAAGAAGTCCAGCAGGTTTAGGAGGCATGATCTGCCCTTAACAAAGCCAAACTGGGTAGAGTCCAGTGTTTCGAGGTTCCCAGTGTCTCTCTTAATGAGTTCCATGATGATGCGCTCCATAGCCTTGCAGACCAAGCTAGTCAGGCTTATAGGGTGATAATTCCCGGGGTCTGTTGTGGCTCCACCTTTGTGGAGTGGAATAACCATTGATGTGTGCCACTCTATGGGTATGTAGCTTGTGGAGAGGCAGAGTTTGAACAGTGTGTTTAGGTGAGGGGTAAGTTCATCTTTGAGCTCATGTAGGATGCAGCCTGGTACACCATCTGGTCCCATTGATGCTGTGTTTTTGGCTTTGGAGAGGGCTATTTTAAGCTGAGTGTCCATGATTTCAGGGTCTCTACATTCTTTTGTTATGGTTATGGGCCCTTTTGGGGGTGAGAGGGGGGTGATGTTTTTGCTAAACCTGTCTGCCAGGATCTTAGCAATATCGCACTAACTCCAAGCAGATCTGAGCATTGCTGCTTAGATTCTTGACATAGCTAAAGAATGCCTTGTGGTTATCTTTGGAGTCCTTGGCAGTTTTTCTTTCAAAGCTCGATGAATGAATGAATGACACATTGACCACAAACAAGTGAATCACAACCAAGAGACACTTAAAAAAGACATTAACAGGGTCTACATCAGTACAGCAAAATGGCTGACGATTGAACACTATATGTTCAAACACTAATTATTGCGAAGCCGCGGAACACTGAATTCTTTCCCAGGGAAAGAATTTGGTGGGCCATTTCTGTGGCTTCACGATTTTCAGGACTGTGGTGGAAAGTTACGGGTCGGGTTCAGGTAAGTGTGCAATTATGTGGACGTTAAGGTTAGGGCATGGGTTAGGTGAGTTAGGGTTAGGACGTGGGTGAGGTGGGTGTGCGATAGTGATAGACTTTAGGGTTAGGGCAGGACAGGTGAGTTAGGGTTAGGGCGCAGGTCAGGTGAATGTGTGATAGTGACGGACCTTAGGATTAGGATTTAGGTTAAGGTAAGTGGATAGATAGTTGTGTATGTATAGTTTAGTGTAGGGTTAGATGTAGGATTTTAAGTGTATGTGTGTGGATTGCTGTTTTTTGGTGTGCTTGTGTTGTGTGTTTCTTGGAACAGCAATTTTTTTCCCTGGGAAAAAAATCGCTATTCTAAAACATTGATGTTTTTGCACTTCATGATTAGAAGTTCGAACATATGGTGTTGGAACTTCAGCCGTTTCGGTGAACTGATATAGACCTACATTAGCATATTATAGGATGATAGGATGCAACTAGGCTATTTTCCTGGAGGCCCGTATAAGCAGGTCTTTTTCTCATTGTCCTTTTGGTTGACCACTGAGAATGACAAAGTGTGGTCAACAAGTCTTGAGTTGCGTAAAAGTGATTCACCCATTATCACTACACACACAGACATACATGCACGCACACACATGCACACACACACACACACACACACACACACACACACACACACACACACGCACACGCACATGCACACGCACACGCACACACACACATTCACACACACACACACACACACACACACACACACACACACACACACACACACACACACACACACACACACACACACACACACCAGAACTACAGAGATATGTGTAGAGAAGTTAAACTTGCACATTAAAAAGCAACTATGAATAAAATAAAGGTGGGAACCGCAGCTTACTTGCATAAGATAGTTGCAGATTTCTCCCATGTTACCCATTTCCATCTCATTATTCCCTCATTTGCATAAGTTTTTTTCCCAAACTAGTTCTAAGAGCTGTGCTTAGGTACAGCTACCATCTTTGAATTGTGTCTAAGCTGTGTTTGTTACCAGCCTGCTCGTGTACTCCCTGCACTTGGATATAATTACAACTATACTACCTGACATGCAAACGTATGTTGAGTTTCATAGAGCCTCAGTAGGGAAAGATACAATACATAACTGCAGGAAAATAAATTGCACTGTAACATTGTGCCAGTGAAGTAACTGCAATGACTGCTCAATATATTGTGATTCATGAAGCACGTAAACAGTGGTACAATGACATGTAATGACATAACAGTATCTGTAAGTCCATTTTTTCTGCCGTTCAGTCCCCATGTTTTGGGACTCATTCTAGTGGGTCCTGATATTTTAAACTTTTTACCTGATAAAGTTTGAAAATATATTTATACTAAGTCCAAGATTGTCATTTTCTAGAATATTCTCTTTTCCCCAAGGTATGTAGATCTCAGCATCTCAGCACTGGTATATATATATATATAAGTTCAAGGGTATAAGATACTTCCTGCAAAAAAAAAAAAAAAATTTAAAGACTGATGTTCACAATTCACTCTTCTGATGGATTTTCAGTTTTTTTCTGTCTTTCAGCATTCTGCATTATGAGTACTAATATTTCAATAGGGAGCCATATCATGGATTACTGTGATGTCATATAATTTAATGATCGTGCTCAGATATATTCCTACCTCAGATGCTGCCATTATTCTTTCTTTTCCTGTGACAGTTTTGGTGGCATCGTTTTTTATGCACCTGTCAAGTCCTGCTAGATGTTCACGGCCTGTGAAACGTGCACACCATAGGTTTGAAATATATCTAGTGTGTTTGTGATTAATGCCATCTCCCTGTAACATTACAATATTTGCTTTATATGACTGCAAACCACAGTCCAGTTTCCAAGGAGATCTCCTCAAGATCCAAAGAAGTCATTGTACCACTCTACAAATACGTCTCAGTCATATCCATAACAAAATGCAATGCCCTATTTCATATATATATATATATATATATATATATATATATATATATATATATATATATATATATATATATATATATATATACAATGTAAGCATATTGCTCAATTAAAATGTAAATAAATAAGATTTCTTACAAAGGAAATTAAATGACCTAAATCCTTCAACTATCCTGACTGATTAGCACATCTCTCTTTATACTCACTAGCCTATCAGTTGCTCAGAGGTCACCTATGTCTCACATTTCAAACCATAAAATATGCAATAGTATTTGACCTCCTATTTTTGGCACAAAGCCAGTGGCTCTGCAAGTGCCTGCACCATTGCCTTAAAGCTACACAGACATGCTCCCAGATTATGGAACTAGTTAACATGACAAGTTAAACAAAGTACTGCTTTGGCTACATTTAGGACAGTTTAGATGGTTGGACAGGTAGCCACAAATTCACACCAGGGTTATTACATCTGGTTCTGCTCATTGTGGGAGATGAGTACTGTTTAGTGCCATGCTACTGTGCGTGCACATGCAAGGTGATTGTGGAAGGGAAGATTTTAGCCTCATTGTACTTGTCTGTGTGCCAGCATTCATTTGTATATTATTTTACATGGGGAAGCTTTAACTCATGTATGACCCTTTTCCACCATTGGTGATAATGGTAGGTGTATATGCCTGTGGGAACTTGGTCTTAAGAAACTGATGTGTACTCTAAAGTACTAGTCTATACTGGGTGTTTCCTGGTCAAATCATGCAGAGCCCATCTCTTTGGAACCATCACTGATGCTTTCAGAATGATTTGTCATATATTGGTACATATATAGGATTGTGTTGTTACACATTGCAAACTCTCAACTTTGATTTACAGACTTTCATAATGTGATTCACATATAGCATGGAATTCTGATCATCTTTATTTGTATAGCAGCTATTTACAATGGTTTGTACTGTTTTTCATCTAGTTGTTCTATTTTTTTACTTAGTCTGCTTGCATAATGGTGAATGATGCCCTGTGTGTAGTCAGTGCACATACACATGAGAAATAGTTGGAATCAAACCCACTGAAGCTGTAGTACTCAAAAAGGATACTTTTTTGTAGGGGCTCGAGCAAATGTAATATATATTTCCTGGAATGCAGCTATAGGGAAAATTAAAATGTAGTTTATTTATCCCTTATTGAACGTGTTAGTTCTATTAGGCTGCTTTTCAGGGGTGACCCAAGGTGGTATTTATACTACTAGAGAAAATTTGGCCAGGACATTGGAAAACTTCTCCTGTTCTTTTTGAGAGGTTCTATGGGATCCTTAAATACACCTGGACTACCACCAACTCAAACAGATGCAACCTTGGTTTAATGTCTCATCCAAAAGATGAGAAAACACCAATAAAGGAGAAAACTACAATACTTGCATATACTATATTCTGGCAGTATGTCGTCTAATACAAAGTATATTCTGTGAAAGTTCACTTAAAGGAAAGGGGATCAAGGAAATGGCACTAAACATTTCACTTTTCATTGAATGGCAAATCTCCCTTTGTGACTTGTGTAGAAATTGTTGTGCAATCCAGTGCTGTACATTGTGAACTAGACTTATGCAACTTGTTCATGGTCTTTAATGATCAAGCATCCTTAACAGAATTTACTGCCCTCCTATATTCATTAACAGCTATTTGAACATGACTACAAAGGTAGACCTTTTAATAAAGTCAAAACATGGGTTAAAATAATGAGCTACCATTTTAGACACTATGCTGGATCCCTTAATATTGGCTGTATCTTATATCTATCCCCACTTTTAAGTCAAATGAACCTGTGTAAAGCTATAAATCAAGCATTCTCTTAAAATTTATTTTCTGTGAGGTACATGAGAACTCAGGGTAACAACATTAATCTGTCACTGTACATGTAATAAATTTTAAGAGTTTTAATCTTCTAAAATAAGAATAAGTGGAAAATCTTATAATCATTTGGTAAATAATGTTTTTGCTGAAATGTTAATATATTTGCTGTTATATGATAACCAAAAATATTGCTCCATGTAAGAATATGTAGAAAATTTTTGTAATCTTTTGATACTATCTATTCACATTTTTTATTGTGCATATGAAAATATGGCTCCATGTTCAAACTGTCATTAGCCAATAAGTTCTAGAATTAAGATGGTCAAATTTCTAGATGGATACATCAAAATTCTGACCTAGACTATCTAGTTGCTTTTAAAATGATAGCATCAGTATACCGATTACAGTTTTATACTACTGTGTGCCACTTTTCCCAGCTCTGTTTATTTATTCATTTATTTATGTATTTATTTATGAATAATATAAAAAGAACATAGAGTACACAAGGAGGACCTGGCTTCACTGTTAGAATTATTAAATGGCATAGAATACCATTTGACCCATTTATAAATATCCTTAATATAATTTAACCATGTTTTTGTGTAAAGACAGGTTACTTTACTGTCATATTTTTAATCATCTCCTAATCTGCCATGCCAAATTTCTAAAAAAGGAAAAAAAAAATGTAGCTAAAAAAGACAGGTGTTGACTAGTGATGATCCCGTGACTGAACCTTGTAGCAATCCAAAAATTAGAACATAGTACTTACTGATACAACCATTGCATTTAATGACTGGTGACCTGTCTGTAACCTAATTTACAATCCAGTTGTTGAAATGTATATTAATATTGTACCTTTTCAGTTTTATATTAAAGTGGTATGATGTATTAAATCAAAACCCTTTGATATATCCATATAGACATCAACAGGAATATTCAAGTCATGGGAGAATTAAATATTGGTAGTATCATGTTTCTGTTTATATATTGATTACTACCTATATCGCGTCAGACATTAACATTTTTTTCAAAGTCTTGTCACTATTGCTCCAGAGGCCTACAGCTCATCATCTACTTACCCAATGTTTCAATAAAGGGCAACATTTGCTATTTTGCAGAAATCTGGGACTTCATTCATCATCAAAAACATACTGATGTTAAAATATAAATAGTTAAATGGATAGATATATTTTTAATGTCATTATTCACAATATCATCTTTTCTGGCTGTTTTTTTTTTCACTTGTTTACTAAAAGGTCATGTTGTTCTGTGATTTTTAATGATAATTTATCAGAGAAGCTAGATCTAAGCACTGTGTAGTATTTTATTTTGTGCATTAAGGAACAGCATATACCTATAAATTTTAATAAAACTAGCATGGTCTTTATCTCCTAATCTGGCAGTAGCATATCTGTATGACCCATATTTGCTCTCAAGACATTTTCCATGATAGTGGAAAATTTGCTAGACATATACATAATTATAAAAGGGAGTTTGTAACCATGCACCGATCCAAACAGGCAGTTATTTTTTCCTTTTCTCACGGTTTTAAAACATTTTTATACAGGTTAGTGAACCCTGTCCAAATAAGGTGGTGCTTCTGTTTCTATAGCAGATGTGCATTTCATAGTGGTATTTAGTTTTGGAGGATAAGGTTGAGTGAGCACTTAGTCCAAAAAGGCAGTACATTTCACCATATTGCACACATCCATATTGTGTATTGTTTCAAATATATCATAGCACTGTAGTTTACAACATTTCACTGTAGGTACTTATCTTATCACAATGTCCTTAGGTTCCTCCTGCATTTTATTTCTTGCTATTGATATTTTCTAGTAAGCGTATATAATTTGGTAATTTTTTTTTTTTTTTTTGCCAGATTTGTTTAATATCCACTATTTTACTTCGTAGCACAAAAGTTAATTGTTAGTATGGGCATCATACAGTTTAGATATAATTGGAACTAACTTCAAAACACAAGCTAATTCTTTTTTTTCAAAACAGAAAACACAAGCTAATTCTGACACTATGAAAGAATTAGATTCTTTTAAACAGAATCAGCAATATGTTGGCAGCCATCTCTAGGCAACTGCCATCTGCTCAATTACTTATAGAAGAAACATACAGAGATTTGGAGAACATGAAACTCTACACAGACATTAAAGAAAATCAAGACTGAGCCCTCTCTCTGCAGCTGTGAGAAAGAAACTTTAATCACCAGACCATCATGTTGCCTACCATGTGGCTGCTGTGAGGCATAGGTAGATAATACAGTACTTGTGGACAAGTACCTACAATTGCCTTATTTTTTAGTTAGCGGATTGCTTTAATTTGTTTTACAGAAATAGCTTAGTAGTCCAGGATTTCAAATTAATCTACAAAAGTCTTAGATGGTTGCATGTTTTGCATTTCTTCCAATTAATCATCTTAATAGTCTGCCTGGGGTCTCTCTCTCAGTAGTCCATGATGTTTATTTGTGAGTCCCTGCACCTATCAAAAATAAAGTGGGATTCTTAAAATATCAAAGATCACTGTCAAATCATTAAATATTTTGAAAGGGGGCCTTGATGCCCTGTACCCACTAAAGTGGACGCTGTGTTTCTCATACCCCTGTGCCATATGTAATAACTTGAGATTAGTGTACCTCAGAGAGCTTTGTTTCACATACCCCTTGCCAGATGTACTAACTTCAGATTAGTGTACCTCAGAGTGCTGTTTCGCATACCCCTGTGCCATATGTACTAACTTCAGATTAGTGTACCTTAGAGTGCTGTATTTCCCATAGCCCTGTGCCGTATGTACTAACTTGAGATTACTGTACCTCAGAGTGCTGTATTTTGCATACCCCTGTGCCATATGTACTAACGTGAAATTAGTTGACCTCAGAGTGCTGTGTCCCATACCCCTGTGCCGTGTGTTCTAACATGGCATTAGTGTCCTCAGATAGCTGTGTTTCTCATACCCCTGTGCCATATGTACTAAACTTGAGAATACTGTACCTCAGAATGCTGTGTTTCCCATATTCCTGTGCCATATGTACTAACTTGAGATTACTGTACCTCAGAATGCTGTGTTTCCCATAACCCTGTGCCATGTGTACTAACTTGAGATTACTGCACCTCAGAATGCTGTGTTTCTCATATCCTCGTGCCATATGTACTAACTAGAGATTACTGTACTTCAGAGTGCTGTGCTTCCCATTTCCTTGTGCCATATGTATTAACTTGAGATTAGTGTACCTCAGAGTGCTGTGTCTCCCATACCGTTGTACCATATGTAGTAACTTGAGATTAGTGTACCTCAGAGTGCTGTGTGTCCCATACCCCTGTGCCATATGTAGTAACTTGAGATTACTGTACCTCAGGATGCTGTTTCCCATACCCCTGTGCCATATGAACAAACTTGAGATTAGTGTACCTCAGAGTGCTGTCTGTGCCATATGCCTGTGCTATATGTAGAGCCTTGAGATTAGTGTACCTCAGAGTGCTGTGTGACCCATACCCCTGTGTCATATGTAGTAACTTGATATCGGTGTACCTGAGAGTGCTATGTTTCCCATACCCCTGTGCCTTATGTACTAACTTGAGATTAGTGTACCTCAGAGTGCTGTGTGTCCCATACCCCTGTGCCATGTGTAGTAACTTGAGATTAGTGTACCTCAGAGTGCTGTGTTTCCCATACCCCTGTGCCATATGTACTAACTTGAGATTAGTGTACCTTAGAGTGCTGTGTGTCCCATACCCCTGTGCCATATGTAGTAACTTGAGATCGGTCTACCTCAGAGTGCTGTGTGTCCCATACACCTGTGCCAAACGTAGTAACTTGAGATTAATGTACCTCAGAGTGCTGTGTGTCCCATACCCCGTTGCCATATGTAGAAACTTTAGATTAGTGTACCTCAGAGGGCTGTGTGTCCCATTCCCCTGTGCCATGTGTAGTAACTTGAGATTAGTGTACCTCAGAGTGCTGTGTGTCCCATACCCCTGTGCCATGTGTAGTAACTTGAGATTAGTATACCTCAGAGTGCTGTTTTCCCCATACCCCTGTGCCATGTGTAGTAACTTGAGATTAGTGTAACTCAGTGTGCTGTGTGTCCCATACCCCTGTGTTATATGTAGTAAATTGTGATCGGTGTACCTCAGAGTGCTATGATTCTCATACCTCTGTGCTTTATGTACTAACTTGAGATAAGTGTACCTCAGAATGCTGTGTGTCCCATACCCCTGTGCCATGTGTAGTAACTTGAGATTAGTGTACCTCAGAGTGCTGTGTTTCCCATACCCCTGTGCCATATGTACTAACTTGAGATTAGTATACCTCAGAGTGCTGTGTGTCCCATACACCTGTGCCATGTGTAGTAACTTGAGATTAGTGTACCTCAGAGTGCTGTGTTTCCCATACCCCTGTGCCATGTGTAGTAACTTAAGATTAATGTACCTCAGAGTGCTGTGTGTCCCATACCCCTCTGCCATGTGTAGTAACTTGAGATTAGTGTACCTCAGAGTGCTGTGTGTCCCATACCCCCTCTGCCATGTGTAGTAACTTGAGATTAGTGTACCTCAGAGTGCTGTGTGTCCCATACCACTGTGCCATGTGTAGTAACTTGAGATTAGTGTACCTCAGAGTGCTGTGTGTCCCATACCACTGTGCCATGTGTAGTAACTGGAGATTAGTGTACCTCAGAGTGCTGTGTGTCCCATACCCCTGTGTCATATGTAGTAACTTGAGATTAGTGTACCTCAGAGTGCTGTGTGTCCCATACCTCTGTGCTTTATGTACTAACTTGAGATTAGTGTACCTCAGAGTGCTGTGTGTCCCATACCCCTCTGCCATGTGTAGTAACTTGAGATTAGTGTACCTCAGAGTGCTGTGTGTGCCATACCTCTGTGCTTTATGTATTAACTTGAGATTAGTGTACCTCAGAGTGCTGTGTTTCCCACACCCCTGTGCCATGTGTAGTAACTTGAGATTAGTGTACCTCAGAGTGCTGTGTGTCCCATACCTCTGTGCTTTATGTACTAACTTGAGATTAGTGTACCTCAGAGTGCTGTGTGTCCCATACCACTGTGCCATGTGTAGTAACTTGAGATTAGTATACTTCAGAGTGCTGTGTGTCCCATACCTCTGTGCCATGTGTAGTAACTTGAGATTAGTATACCTCAGAGTGCTGTGTGTCCCATACCTCTGTGCCATGTGTAGTAACTTGAGATTAGTGTACCTCAGAGTGCTGTGTGTCCCATACCTCTGTGACATATGTAGTAACTTGAGAGTAGTGTACCTCAGAGTGCTGTGTGTCTCATACCCCTCTGCCATGTGTAGTAACTTGAGATTAGTGTACCTCAGAGTGCTGTGTGTCCCATACCCCTGTGACATGTGTAGTAACTTGAGATTGGTGTACCTCAGAGTGCTATGTTTCTCATACCTCTGTGCCTTATGTACTAACTTGAGATTAGTGTACCTCAGAGTGCTGTGTGTCCCATACCTCTGTGCCATGTGTAGTAACTTGAGATTAGTGTACCTCAGAGTGCTGTGTGTCCCATACCTCTGTGCCATGTGTAGTAACTTGAGATTAGTGTACCTCAGAGTGCTGTGTGTCCCATACCCCTCTGCCATGTGTAGTAACTTGAGATTAGTGTACCTCAGAGTGCTGTGTGTCCCATACCTCTGTGCCATGTGTAGTAACTTGAGATTAGTGTACCTCATCGTGCTGTGTGTCCCATACCCCTCTGCCATGTGTAGTAACTTGAGATTAGTGTACCTCAGAGTGCTGTGTGTCCCATACCCCTCTGCCATGTGTAGTAACTTGAGATTAGTGTACCTCAGAGTGCTGTGTGTCCCATACCTCTGTGCCATGTGTAGTAACTTGAGATTAGTGTACCTCAGAGTGCTGTGTGCCCCATACCCCTCTGCCATGTGTAGTAACTTGAGATTAGTGTACTTCAGAGTGCTGTGTGTCCCATACCCCTCTGCCATGTGTAGTAACTTGAGATTAGTGTACCTCAGAGTGCTGTGTGCCCCATACCCCTGTGCCATGTGTAGTAACTTGAGATTAGTGTACCTCAGAGTGCTGTGTGCCCCATACCCCTGTGCCATGTGTAGTAACTTGAGATTAGTGTACCTCAGAGTGCTGTGTGCCCCATACCCCTGTGCCATGTGTAGTAACTTGAGATTAGTATACCTCAGAGTGCTGTGTGTCCCATACCCCTCTGCCATGTGTAGTAACTTGAGATTAGTATACCTCAGAGTGCTGTGTGTCCCATACCCCTCTGCCATGTGTAGTAACTTGAGATTAGTATACCTCAGAGTGCTGTGTGTCCCATACCCCTCTGCCATGTGTAGTAACTTGAGATTAGTGTACCTCAGAATGCTGTGTGTCCCATACCCCTCTGCCATGTGTAGTAACTTGAGATTAAGGTACCTCAGAGTTCTGTGTGTCCCATACCCCTCTGCCATGTGTAGTAACTTGAGATTAGTGTACCTCAGAGTGCTGTGTGTCCCATACCTCTGTGCCATGTGTAGTAACCTGAGATTAGTGTACCTCAGAGTGCTGTGTGTCCCATACCACTGTGCCATGTGTAGTAACTTGAGATTAGTGTACCTCAGAGTGCTGTGTGTCCCATACCTCTGTGCCATGTGTAGTAACTTGAGATTAGTGTACCTCAGAGTGCTGTGTGTCCCATACCACTGTGCCATGTGTAGTAACTTGAGATTAGTATACCTCAGAGTGCTGTGTGTCCCATACCCCTGTGCCATGTGTAGTAACTTGAGATTAGTGTACCTCAGAGTGCTGTGTGTCCCATACCTCTGTGTCATGTGTAGTAACTTGAGATTAGTGTACCTCAGAGTGCTGTGTGTCCCATACCCCTCTGCCATGTGTAGTAACTGGAGATTAGTATACCTCAGAGTGCTGTGTGTCCCATACCCCTCTGCCATGTGTAGTAACTTGAGATTAGTGTACCTCAGAGTGCTGTGTGTCCCATACCTCTGTGCCATGTGTAGTAACTTGAGATTAGTGTACCTCAGAGTAAGGGGAATAATCTGCAATACCACATCATTGAACATGGCGTGTATGTATTCATAATGCACACTTTCACTTTCCTTATTCCAGTGTTCATAATAGTGGCCCTGGTCATTTCAACAGGAACCTGCCTAGATTATACCATTTTTCACAAATGTGTGTGTCTTTTCTGATATATATTTTTCAGTCACCCTGGGGTAAAAGTAGAAAACCTAAGTAATAATACAATAAATGTCATTGCAGACAGCTTCTTGTTGCTTTTAAAACCTAAATGAGTTCTTCATTATTATTAGCAATGTTTGAATTAAATATCATGACTTATTCAGTCTTTAGTGCTACAGTAGCTGTAAAAATTAAGTGATGCATTATTCTGAATTGTGATAAATGTGTACTTCATTACAAAATGTCCAAAACTTGCATAACACTATGGAACCTTTAATTTGATGCATCTGTTTTTGGTGCACATGTACCAAACAACTATTCAGACTTATTGGATACTACAGGAGTGATATTTGATATGCTGTGTCAATTAAGTATGTAGCTCTATTTTTGTTCACATGGAATGATGAAGTTACCCTGGAGAGATTATCCTGAAGGGCAAAACTCTGTGTCCTTTTTATTTTTTTTTTGTGCAAAGCAATCCATCTTCTGAGATAGTATATTAAAACATCATGGTGTGAGAACAGGGCCCTCATATTAGCAGACGCAGCAGAGGTTATTACTTCTACAGAGCACTGATAAATATAATGTAGTCTTTCTTTGCCCCATTGCAATGAAATGATGAATGAGATAGTCATATGTGGGATGCTGAATGTTAACAAATAGTTTGGAAAAACTTCATACAGCTCATTCTGGGTAAAGGTATCAACAGCAGTGTTAACCTGTCAACTGATGACCACTTAGTAGTGCTTTGGGTAAGCCAGATGAAGCAGTGATTGGACATACCTGACCAACCGAAACATGTAGTGATACTATCCAGGGAACAATTAGCAGATGCTTGTCTGTAGATTAGTTCATCTCCCATCACCTGCCTACTTTCCAACTTATGATGGAGATATATGGGTGTGGATTCTAACATAATGCATTTAACCTCTCAGTACTTGAAATAACATCAAGGAACTGCAACTGAAAGGTGATCAGTGCTCATCATGATAGTAACCCTAAGATCTACCTAATGATGACTAGCAGTGATGAGGAAAGCCATCAAGTTAACAAAGAGGGGCCTTCCATCAAGTCACACCTCTGAAGAGTACTCTATTTATTTATTTTTGAGGTATGTACCTATTTTCAGGTTTGGTTTATCCATTTGCATGATGTACCTGGTTTTGGAAACGTGTTCCTATTTTCATGTTTGATTTGTCCTTTCACATGATTTTCTCAATCTCATAACAATCAGATATGATTTTAAAGCTAAGTACATAGAAAAGCAGACTACATGTCTAAAATTCCAGCAGTGCCAATAATTTAAAGAAAGAGGACCCAAATTTTACATCTCCCATTTTCAGAATCAAAAATATGCAACTTTGTTTGAAGATTCTTGCAGTGCATTTCATTAAAATTTTCAGATTTTACACTGTTTTTCATAATATGCTTATATTTTTTTTCAGTTGCAGTTTTTTAAACTTATGTTTCTGAATAGTTTCACATAATCTTACTTGAAGTAAGAAGAGTTCTGAGATAATCTGGTATTCAGCCAGTTGTTAATTATGACTCCCTGTTTTTGGCCTGATGTGCCTACCTTTCAGGACCCTTTGTACCTATTTTCAATGTCTTCAGTTTATGAGGTATGCATCGAGCAGTACTAAAGAAAAGATCCAGATCTGAGTGATGGTTACTGCCATTACATTTCTACCTTGTTGGTAGCTATCAAAAGAATTAAGGTCAGAGTTTTGGAGAAGCTTGGTTTGGCTATGAAAAATTACTTTCTAATAATGACCTTAAAAAGGTTATGCAAACTGGTTGCAGATGGATGCATCACTTTGGATGCTTCCAGCAAGAGTGGAGAAATAACAGAGGTCATATTGCCATATATAGACATTTTGTTGATGACATGTTTATTGGTTGGAAAAGCAACAAGCAAGAGCTTGATATGTTTTTTCATTTTTAAATAGTAGTAATTTTTTGAAATTTACCCTCACTTGTTCCCAAGTCACTGTTGACTTTTTGGATGTGGACATCCAGCTGGAGAATGGCAAAATGCTGACCAGGATGCATAGGAAAGACTGTTATAGACTGTCATATCTCCACAGGCAGAGTGTGCATCCACAACATATATTTGGGAACATTGTGAGAGGTCAGGCCTCCAGGGTCTCGAGGTTGTCGTACTACTTCTGACTTTGAAGGAAGTTTGTCAGATTTGAAGAAAGAGTTTGCCATCAGGGGTTATACCCAAGTTGAAGTTGATCAAGCTTGTGCTAAAATAACCAACGAGCATGAGAGTAGAGCATGTCCATATTTGTCTGCTCTATATAGGCAATCAATTAGATTACCTCGTAGGTATTGTTGTCCCCCCATTGTTTTGAAATTTTCCCATGGTGTAAATATGGTGAAAGATATAGTTACCAGGAACTGGCATATTTTACAGACTGACAGCAGATGTTCCGATATATTAGCAGGTGGCCCTAGATTTGTATATAAGAACCACAGTAATTTAAGGCAACACTTGTGTTTTCCTAGACATATTATGTTTGGATCTCAAGTTTTGATGGGTACATCTAAATGTCATAAATGCAATTTTTGTCAGTTTATAGATGAGTCTTGGTTCTTTAGGCAGCCTGTCACGGGCTACTTGTGGAAGTTGTGGGCATCTGCTGATTGCTCCACCAGGAATGTGGTTTATTTAGCATATTGTCAGTGTTGTTATAAATTCTACGTTGGTAAGACAAACAGGAGCTTAAAAGAAAGAATTAGGGACCATGTGTATTGCATGAAGAAGCAATATGATTTTAGTGCATTAGCAAAACATATTTTGTCTACTGACCCTGAACACAACTTTGTCTTCCAGGTATTATGTGTGATCAGCCAGGTCTGCGAGGTGGTGATATAGTGACTGGTACTGAGGTAGTCGAGTTAGAGTGGATCTTGAGGTTGGGGGCACACCTAGCTGTGGTGTTCAATGATCATGTCCCCATTAATCCTGTATTAAGAATAAATGGCTGTAGGGTGTTGTTTGTTTACATATTTAAGAATATCTTTCATGTTTTATCTGTTTGTGCTAATGTTTTTATTATTTTTTATTAGATTTTATGCTAGTAAATATTATCTACTTTATATGCCTTTAAGCTGAGAATGTGGCTGCATGAATGTTTGTTTCATTGGCTGTTATGCTGTTTGAGATGATGCCATTTGCATATAAGTTATTCTGTCACCATTCATGTTGGTCTGAAGCAGCGGTATGGTATTACCATGAAAGCGCTAACTTTCTTTCTCTGTAATAAAGTTTTTTGGTATGATTACTTGCTGGTTCAGCAAGTTTGTGGATTTAGCAGCATATCAAGCTGTCTTCTGCTTTCTTTGGGGAATTTTACAGTTTTAAAGAATGGAGAAACGATGACCTCATTTAGAGACATTGTTGCAAAGTAGAAAGAACACTTGCATTAAATTCTTTTTTTTAAAGCATGTTTACTTGATTTCACCACATGATAACAACAAATATATAACATATAGAAACCCAACATAAACACTTACAGAAACATCTGAACTCTTTGGGCATGGCCTCCCCTGCAGTGCCAGTAATCGCTGGTAGCAATAAATTGATTGCTGCAGATAAGGAAATTAGGCAGTTTTCAGGTGAGAGATACAAGCATTGGGTAGTGGCCAAAATTATGAGACAACTAATGCAGATGGTGTAAATTAGGTCCTCAGCACTGAAATAAATAGGACATGCTGGAGGGACAGATTCATAACCCAGAGGTTCCCTTCACTCTGGAATAAAATCCCAGTCCAGGTTAGGCAGAGTCCCTCATTGACTCTCTTCAAGAGTAATCTTGATGAGTGGATGGGAGATAGTAGGTTTACCCTGGGTATCACTTCTGTGTCACTGTTAGACAGAGGCACAGTATACTAACCTCGAAAAAGGACATAGCAAAATTCATTTAAAATGGGTGGTGAAAGCCAGACACACTCTGGCTAGGCTTATAAATGCCCTAGGGCAGATAGCCTAGTATGAACCTATGAACCGGTTTTCTGGCATCATGTTTAATGACAGTGTTTGAAATTTAGAAGGGTCGTGGAATATATCCACTGCTCATCTGAGTATAATTTTCATTTATTATGGTTTGTATGCCTTGCCAGGTCTGTGTGGAAGACAGAATCTTTTTGGCCAGTGGAGCTGTGATCAACATTTTCAAAAATAGAGACAAACCAATATATTCTATTTCTGATTATTCTCCTTAGCTGTTCTGGAAAGGTCCATGCCATAATGGTTTAATATTTAGCTTAGTCATTTGCCACTATGTTCAAAATATGTTTTTTGGAGCTGAAGAAGGCATATATAACCATGTACCCCCAGAAGGTTTTATAGGAGAAGCCCCAATAGTAGGGGCTGCAGTTGCTTTAATGACACCTTATATTTTCAAAGCTAGAATTATGCATACATTCTCAAAGTTAACGCAAATATGTTCACAGTGATACAATACTACACCAGTGATGAGCTGTGTCTCCCCTACTATTTGTTCTTTCATTGACAAGATATCAAGACATGGTGAATGCTTGGAGAGTATTCATGTTGGGTGCTAAGGGCTACATCTTTTGTGTGTGAAGAGGAAATTGCACTGTTCAACTGACTTTGAACTATGGCGTATATATGAAAGGTTTATTGCCTTACTGGAAGTTGCTTTGAAGACAGTTGGTACCACCCAATTATAAGTCATGACTTTCTCCACAAAATAGTGTATTTCTTTTTACGGGTATCACAATATCTATCCCAACTGGGAGTATTTAGGACTCTTAAATTATTTAGACAAGTGAGCTTATAAGGGTTCAGAAAACAGGCTAGTGAATGAATGGATCTGCTAATGTACTACAGATATTATGATGGATTATGCTGGGGATGTGAGAACTGAGTCAGTGGATGAAGCCTTGAATATACATGACAGTCTCTCCCCCATCTTCACTTATTGTTTAGAGAGGGGCAATGTGTATTATTATGGCACATTTGATTGTGACATGGATAACTCACCATGGCTGGCTGATCATGGTTCTACATCAGCAATAGAAATTGTTTATTCCAGATTAGATTAACTGGATTCTTTGAAGAATGAAATTATATTCATAGGTTATGGTACAACCCCAGAGTAGGAATATGTAAGTTAGGGAGTGTAGGGGTATAGTCACCTGCTGACATCACTCTATGTATCAGTGAGTTTAAGGATTATGGGCTTAGTTTTAGTAAGTTGCTTAAATGTCTTAGTTACTGGTGGAGTTGTTGCTAGGTTCTTTATTTTAACAGGTTGCTAATATTGAGGCTCTCAATGTTTTATCGAGCTACGTATACTGAATTTAATTTTGTTCATTGTTTGTTTGTTCATTACTTTTATGCCAATTTAATGAAACTGCTCTTACTATTTTACTATGAAGTCAATTACAGGCATTGACTAGGAACCAAAAGGATGAGGCCACTAATTAATGTGGTGTAAATGAGACAGTCACAGGTTTGCTGACATCATGATAATTTTTTCATACTCTATGATCCTTTTAGATTTCATACTAAAATTGCAAAGCTTTGTGAAAAACATCAGTCATGCATGATCCCTTTGTTCCAGTTTAGTATCTGTAACTATAATGTATTCATAAAGGTTTTATGACTTGCTCATGTTATTAATGTACTCAGTCTTTAATAATTGGAGCTCTTATGCTGGATTTCTGAGTAAATTAGTAATAAAAGCATAACTAAATAACTTGCCATTCTGAGTTACAGATATTTTACTGTAACAAATACATTGATTAAGTAGTTTCATCTTGCAATTAATTTAAGACTTTATCAGAATAAAAGTACACTTTAAAATTAAACTGTCTCCACATTTCAGTACAAAACCATATGAGAAACAGATATATATCTCAATAAGTAATGTTTTAAAACATATTTAAATTTAGCATTCTCGTTTAACCCAGGGGCTGCTGCAGGCATTCAGTCTAATTTCAACTTTGTATTTACATCCCCCCACACACAGCCTGCCAGAAGCACCACTACTTATATATATTCAAAATCCACATACTACACTAAACTGCACAACTATGGTGCTGCTTACATATATTCATAAGTACATCTACATACTACAGTACTCTGCTCACCTATGGTAATTCTTCCTTATATCCATAAGTATATCAACATGCTACAGCACACTGCACACCTATGGTATTGCTTTCATACATCCATAAGTACATCAAACACTACAGTACACTGCGCACCTTTGGTACTGCTTACCTATATTCATCAGTACATCCAAATACTACTGTACACTGCACACATATGGTTCTGTTTACATATATCCATAAGTACATCCACATACATTAGTACACTGCACACCTATGGTACTGCTTACATATATCCATAAGTACAACCACATACTACTGTACACTGCACACCTATAGTACTGCTTACATATATCCATAGGTACATCCATATACTACAGCACACTGCGCACCTATGGTACTGCTTACATATATTCACAAGTATATCCACATACTGTAGTACACTGCACATCTATGGTAGTGCTTACATATATCCATAAGTACATCCACATACTACAGCACACTGTACACCTATGGTACTGCTTACATATATCCACAAGTATATCCACATACTGTAGTACACTGCACACCTATGGTAGTGCTTACATTTATTTATTTATTTATTTTAAGTTTGATTACTGGGGAAGTCCACTGGGCCCAGACAGCCCGTTTTCAGTGGAGGCCTGGGGAGAAAATGAAACAGATTACAGTAAAGATAGCAGTCCAATAAAAATAGGGTACAACTACAAATACATATCAAATAATACAAAGTGTGAGCAATATTGCCCATAGTGAAAAAATACTACGCAGATACATTTTAACAAATTCATACAGTTAAAGTCAAAGTCAAAGGCTATTTACAATATTTACAGTGTGAGAGAGATTGTATGGGAATTAGCTATAGAAGGTTATAGCCAGCTATAAGGTGCTTAGGAACTCAGGAGGATACACTCCCAGGGGCTTTTGCTAAAGAGTTCTAGGTAGGGAGAATGCAGTTACATTTCCATTTGGAGGAGAGGTAGGTGTAAAGCTGTGTTTTGAAGTTGTTTGTGTTTGACATTGTCCTTAGTGTGGAAGGGAGAGAGTTCCATTTCTTACCTAAGGAGAAGGAGAGGAGAAGTTGTCCAGCAGGATGTTTAGGTTTGTGAATAGTAATCAGGTTTTGATGTTCAGATCTGAGAGTTCTGTTTGGGGTGTATGGGGGTATACATATATCTATAAATACATCCAAACACTACAGCACACTGCTCACCTATGGTACTGCTTACATATATTCATAAGTACATCCATATACTACAGCACATTGCACACCTATGGTCCTGCTTACATATACCCGTAAGTATATCCACATACTGTAGTACACTGCACACCTATGGTATTGCTTTCATATATCTGTAAGTACATCCACATACTGCTGTACACTGCACACCTATGGTGCTGTTTACATATATTCATATCTACATCCACATACTACAGTACTCTGCGCACCTATGGTACTGCTTACATATATTCATCAGTACATCCAAATACTACTGTACACTACACACATATGGTACTGTTTACATATATCCACAAGTACATCCACATACTGTAGTACACTGCACACATATGGTACTGCTTCCATATATCCATAAGTACACCCACATACTGTAGTACACTGCACACATATGGTACTGCTTACATATATCCATAAGTACAAACACATGCTACTGTATGCTGCAAACCTATAGTACTGCTTAAATATATCAATAAGTACATCCACATACTATAGCACACTGCACAGCTATGGTACTGCTTACATATATTCACAAGCATATCCATATACTGTAGTACACTGCACACCTATGGTAGTGCTTACATATATCCATAAGTACATCCACATACTACAGCACACTGCACAGCTATGGTACTGCTTACATATATTCACAAGTATATTCACATACTGTAGTACACTGCACACCTATGGTAGTGCTTACATATATCCATAAGTGCATTCACATACTACAGCACACTGCACACCTATGGTACTGCTTACATATATTCATAAGTACGTCCACATACTACTGCAGTGCACCCTTATGGTACTGTTTTACCAGTATTGTTGGTGACCAGCTCTGTTTTTAAATATTTTTGATGTATGAGATTTGCTCAGCATTGGACATGATTTTAACATTTGTTATCTTTTATTAGTATTTATACACACCCACAGATATTAACCATTTTTCAGACTTCGTGCAATCTGTCATACTATTTTATACTTTACATGCAGCAATATTAGCAAGTGTTGTTTTGACATCCTTTACTTTTTAGTAATCAGTTGCTGGCATGTCCATGTGG
Organism: Protopterus annectens; assembly: GCF_019279795.1. NCBI lineage: Eukaryota > Metazoa > Chordata > Ceratodontiformes > Protopteridae > Protopterus > Protopterus annectens. Next base: position 600,118,202 of record NC_056747.1, read on the forward strand.
AATTAAAAAATATGTTACTTGTCTAGCAAAAGTTATTATACACAATACATATTCAGGCAACAAAGTTGTGGTTTTATCTTAGCATATGGTGTCTGCAACACTAACCAATAACTTAGATCCTGTTCCCAGTAAAATCCAGATTTGCCACAAGAGGCAAGGAGTGGACAGAAAACAAAGCTGCTGCTCAATTTCTTGTTCCACCTAAGTCCACCACTTGATTTGATTTTGTAAACCACTGGCTTCATCTGCTCCAGTTATTTTTTTTACTTTGTTTTAGTTTTTAGTCATCCTCATATGTGGTCATATTGCACTAAGTTGGTGGTTGTACAAAAAATGCAGCCTGAAATCAAAGACTTTATAAACACTGTCTGAGGCAAGAACATAGCAGTTTATGAAGACTTTGTCAGGTTAAAAGATCAGGATGTGCAGCAGATACCCCTTGTATAATCAGTTTGCTTTTGTGTATATTTTAGCATTAGGTAAAACTAAATGTGTTTATTGAGAGCACACGCTCTACACTGAATTTTCTTCTCAGGATATGGATGTGCTTAAGAACTAACAATGGTCTTTAAATTACTGTGCCTTACAGTGACTGGTTAGATAAAGAGCAGGAGTTATAAAGCAAGTCTAAGACTTGTCAGTAGAAACTCAAGCCATCGACTGCTCTCACTTGCAACAATGTACATTTTTTCAATATCTTCTTCTTTTGTCTATTCCAATTAGGGGTCACTACAGAAGATCATCTCTTTCCATTTCTTCCTGTCCTCTGCATCTTGTTCTGTCACGCCAACCACCTGCATGTCCTCTCACACTGCATCTATAAACCTTATCTTAGGCTTTCATATTTTCCTCTTCCTTGTAACTTCATCCTTAGCATCCTTTTCCCAGTATAGCCAACATCCCTCTCCAGCACATCCAAACCAATGTATTCTCGCCTCTCTGGCTTTGTCTCCAAACTTTCCAACCTGAGCTGACCCTCTAATTTACTCATTCCTAATCCTGTCCATCCTCATCACACCCAAAGCAAATTTTAACATTTTTAACTCTACCACCTCCAGCTCTGACTCCTGTCTTTTTGTCAATGCCACCATATCCTACCCATATAGCATAGCTGGTCTCACTACCCTCTTGTAGACCTTCCCTTTCACTCTTACTGGTACCTGTTTATCACAAATCACTCATGACACTCTTCCCCACCCACTCCCTCCAGCCTGTACTCTGTTCTTTACCTCCCTTCCACATTCACCATTACTCTGAACTGTTGATCCCAAGTATTTAAAGTCATCCACCTTCACCAACTCTACTCCCTGCATCCTCACCATCCCCCTGTCCTCCCTCTCATTCACACACATATATTCTGCCTTAGTCCTGCTAATGTTCATTCCTCTCCTCTCTAGAGCATATCTCCACCTCTTCAGGGTCTCCTCCACCTGTTCCCTACTCTCACTACAGATCACAGTGCCACATCATACTTACCTCTCCGTCACCATTGCAAATAACAAAGGGCACAGAGCTGATCATTGATATTGCATATCCAGCTTTAACGCATCCATCACTCCTACCACAGACCTCACCACTGTCTCACTACCCACGTACATATCCTGTACCACTCTTACATACTTATCTGCCTCGTCTGACTTCATCATACAATACCACAACTCCTCTCTAGGCACCCTGTCATATGCTTAGTAACTCCACAAAGACATAATGCAACTCCTTCTGACCTTCTCTGTACTACATCAACACCCTCAGAGCAAACATTGCACCTGTAGTGCTCTGTTGTACTCTGTCTCCATACACCTTACCCTTTGCCACCTCTCTTTTCACCATATGCCCCATCTCCTTATACTCCTGTCTACTTTCTTTATCTCTCTGACAATCCCACTTCTTCTTCACCAACCACTTTCTCTGTATAGTCTCCTGTACTTCCTTAATCCACCACCAGGTCTCCTTGTCCTCCTTCCTCTCTCTAGATGTTACACCAAGCACCTCTCTAGCTGTCTCCCTTAACAGCTCTGCTGTAGTTACTCAGCTACCTGTCTTAACTCTTCCCTGAACTCCACCTCCACTCATCCATTTTGAACTTCCATCATTTGATCCTTAGCACTGCTCTCAGTCTCATCCTCCTCTTCTTGACCACCAACATCATCCTACAGACCACCATCCTATGCTACCTAACTACACTTTCCCCGTCACCACTTTACAGTCTGCAATCTCCTTCAGACTGGCCCTCCTGCATAGGATATAATCTACCTGTGTGCATCTTCCTCCACTCTTGTATGTCACCCTATGTTCCTCTCTCTTCTTAAAATATGTATTCACCACAGCCATGTCCATCCTTTTCAAAAAATCCACTACCATCTGACCTTCTGCATTCCTCTCCTTAAAACCATACCTACCCATCACTTCCTCATCCTCTCTGTTCCCTTCACCAACATGCCCATTGAAATCCGCTCTAGTCACTAGTCTCTCACCCTTGGGTACACTCACCACTACTTCATCCAGCTAACTCCAAAATTTTTCCTTCTCATCCATCACACACCCAACTTGCGGAGCATATGCACTAACAATATTCATCATCACATCTTTGCAATATACTTTATTTAAAAGTATACTGTCATACAGAGGACCTATAAGTAAAACAAGTGGGAACGGTTCCTTCACAAATAACAAGAAGAAAGAAATAATTAAATATTTTTGCTGCATTCTTGGAACTGTAAGCCATGTTGTTCCACAAAATGGAAGAGAATACAACTTCAGCTTTTATGAGGAAGGAAGTATGCACCCAAGCAGAATTACTTTCAAAAGTCAGCATATGAAATGAAGGAAACTTAATTTAACATAAATAGCTTGTCTATTAACTGATTAAGCTGTAAGCATTGTAGAAATGCATTTGCAGTTATTGTTTCTTGCCTTATTGAAACATTTCAAATCATACTACTGTTGTGTACTGCAGTAGAGGTCAGATAGAAAATGTTGTAGAACACATGCCATTTTTTTCATTTTTCATATTTTTCCACACTATCTTTCAACAGGACACAGCTGTCCTAATTAAAACTCTCCTATGAGAGCTAGGACAGGTGGTAACCCTAAGTCCTAATGTATGATCAAAATGCAGGAGACTGTGATTTGGGCCAACAAAGTCCCTAACCATATGGATGGTCAAAGCAGCAATTGCAGGAGTTCTGGGAAAAGTCTGACCTCAGAAAAATACAGTATTTCAACAATGAATTCACCATAAGGATAAATAAGCAAATGAGCAGAAAATGTAGAATATATATGTACTAGATTTGATAACCCTCTTTATTTTTGAATCATAGTTTCTATTATCTGAATAATACAGATCCATAATGTTCGTTGACCTTGGATGTAGACTAAGTGATAGCAAGTTGGATATCAGATAAAAATGTGATGGGAGACTGTGCAGGCAGATTTTGCTTTGGAAAACCCTGTATGATCAACAAGATGTGTATTACTGTTGTTTAAAATCAGTAAAAGGTATCTTACTACTACCAGTGAAAATATTTTACTAGAATCACAGTTGTGTTTTTTTCATAGGGAATAAATATTTCACTAAACAATGGTATAAAATTTCAAAGCTGTATATCTTTTAATTTTCAAGTAATAAATAAAATATGGATGCAGTGTTTTGGTACAATTCTCACTGTATGAATTCTACATATTATCATTTTATTTTACCTAATTTTAGAGAAGGAATTCTCTTTCAAAAAGGGTGTTGCATTTGAGTAAAAAGATGCAATGTAGCTCTTGATAATAAAGTACTTTATGCAAAGGCCATTATGTGCAACAATTATGCTGTTTTATTCAAGATTTCTGTTACATTATTTGCCATCAGTTTTTGTCCTAGTGTATAACAAAACAATTCAGTATGTAATACCTCTGCACAAATGCATCACAGAATGCATATTTACAGTTCATCTACACCTTGAATAAGACAAGCCTTCACTGTTACACTGAAGATTTAAGCAATACATGCATCAGTCTTTGTCAACCATAATGGGTGACATCTGTTTGAAGGACAGAATGGGTACAGTGAATTCAAATTGCTTTACTGCTTCTAACAAACTGTTCGCTGTGTATTATTTTGATGTGTAGGTAATTCTGTCAGATAGATGTCAGTGATAAGTGTATAACATGGCTGACTTGTTTTGTGATATTTTGCAGAAAAAGAGGGTGGCAATGGTGCAAGTAGCAAATGAATAAATGTACCTAATAAGAAAAATCAACAAGACGCTAACATTTATGGGCCGGATATTTGGAGTAATACGTTTAATTAGATTAGTAAGGTTCATTGATTATACATGAACAGGCATCCATGGCAACAAGGTTTTCAATTATGGATTTCCTTCCTCGTCTTAGTGTGAAATACATCCAGCATTTTCAGAAGTATATAAGAACATGAAACAATTGTGTGCTTGTTTATTAGAAAGGAACTCATGCTGTCAATATATCTATAAATTCAAATGCAGAATAAATTGTATATTTTTTAATTTTTTAAGACATGAGTTTTCATTTTCTCACTTCAGGCTAGAAATTTGAATAAGTGTAACCTGAAATGTATTATTTTTCTGTTTGTGCTACTGAAAATTGCAAATAAACTGCATCCATTCAACTTTTAAGAAAATGAATGTGCTTAGATTTTTTTGCCTTTAGCTTGATGTTTTGAAAGAGATACTGAACAATCTGAAGTATACAGTCACTTGTCAGGTTTTACGTAGATATTATTTTCTTACTTTTACAGGTAAGAATCAATTTCTTTGCAACAAACTTTTTGCAATGTGAACACTATTCAATTATAAAGATCTACTCATCCCCTTTGTGAATACTCTGATAAAAGCAGTGGTCCTAAAATCAAAACAAAGTTGACCTTTTAGCCACAATGGTTGCTAAACGTATTACACTGATCCTGATAATCTTAACAGTTTAATGAATATGTCCACACACAGACTCACTGCTTAGTAAGTACGCTAATTTCATCCAAAGACGTAACACTACTCATACAAATCTCTGATCCTTTTCAGTAGCAAACCCAGAGTAACATATTTTTCTTGACTCATTCCAGTTCTTTTGTTAAATTGCCAATAAGGAAATGTTTCAAAATATTGTATGTACACACACACACACACACACACACACACACACACACACACACACACACACACACACACACACAAAGACACAGCACTTGCACTGATGAATGCACAAGACCACACATATATGCATGGACAGGTATAGACTCTGTGTGGACCTTTTTCTAGAAGTAATATAATTTCCTTGTAGAGCATGACACAGTCATCTTTTTTCCAACAGGGAATCATAGAGCTAAATGATGCAAGTGTCTTACCTTATTCTAATGCATTAATTCCAGCATTATGTTAAACTCTTAAATGTAGGGAGAGGGGACTAACCCAATGACATCATGACCTTGTAAAAATAAAGACACCATTCACATGGAGATCCAGAATTAACTTGTCTTTGGGGGGTAATTAGTGGTAACAGTCAGAAATGTTATTGTAGTGTCAATCAACATTTGCTTAATGGCAACAGCAAGCTTAAACTACAAGGTAGAATACCTCATGCTTTTGTGCATTCATTAACAGAATTACTAGGTAATGAACAACACAAGATAAACAAAACTAATTTTTTTCTTGCAAAAAAATCACAAGAAGAACACATCCAGCGGTGACTGTTATTGAAGTGGATGCAATGCTTACTTTGATCTTTAATGAGCTGGTAATTTGTCATGTCTGCAAGTCATAAAGGATACATCCTTGGTTCACATATACTGTCCCTAGTTTTTGTGTTGTAGTAATTGCTAACTGATTTGTCACTTTCCTAGCATCCTAGTTTATGACAAGCAACTCCAGTCTCTCTAATGCTACATATTCTGGCAGTTGGTATAGAGGATTAAGGATATGAGCTGTTATCAGTCACTTCCTGTGGTACAGGATTTTATTCCCATCAGCCTTCATTTGGGGGTTGATGATTGGCATATTGTTTAAGGCCTTTAAATTGCAGACATAAGGTATAGGGTTTGATTTTCACCTTTAGGAAGCATTACTAGGACTTCAAAAGGCCCCCTGGGGGTCATTAACATAGTAATTAAATAATAACCTATATGTATTTACATATGAACCTATATACATATCAGATTAAATGCTGCCTGTCTACTTGGACCCTCGAAATAAGGAACCAGTTCCTTGCTGATTCCTGTTATTAGCTACATTTATTTATTTTCAAACATGCAGAGAAATTGCACATTAACTATTATGCAGGCATCTGCTGAAAAAGGACCTGCGCCCAGTCGGAATTTCCCGGTAAACAAATGTAAATAAATAAAAATAAATAAATAAAAAATAAATGCTTTTTGGCTCTTTAGAGAAGAGCTGAGATTTGTATAATGGTTATGATGTTTGCCCCACAGTCACAAGGTACAAGGTTTGATTTTCCTATTTGAAAGTAAAAATGGCCTGGAAAGGCAGCTAGCCTAGGATTACTTATGAACCTACACAGTACCAGCTTGAGCAAATGTCCACAGTGAGCTAGGGATAAAGTGATATATAATCCTACCCACTTGAGATAATGGCACATCTGTACGGTTAGCAAAGCAGATGCTAGGAATACCAAGCTTTCCTTTTAATGAAATAAATGTAATTTTCTTACAGGGAGAGCTGTTACTTGTGCAACTTGCTGGAATTCAGGTACAAATGTTTAATACGTGTTATAATTAATTTTGACCCATTTATTTGCTATCAGTTATCCTAAGGTAGAGTTGTCATCAGTATATAAGTAGGAGAAGGGGAGATTTGCCATATTAGCAACTGATAAATAAGAAAATGTTAAAGTATCATTTCTACTAGCTAGCTTAACAAAGCATGAAATCAGAATTCTGAGACAACCAGCTATCTTCATCAGGCATGGTGTAATGAAGACCACAAAATGACTGCCAGTTTTATAAATTCACTCTAAGTAAAATAAAATGCTGATGCATATAAATGCAGGGACATGTTGCATTTCTTAAGATAATCTGATTCTAATTCACTCATTGCACACTATTTGTTCATATTTTGTTGTTTCAGTTTATCACTTACCATTGAATAATGCAAGGAATGTGATATGTAATGAGACATTTGCTTGTTTTAAGTTTCACTTATCTCTGACTTCAAGTATTCATGGAGTTTAGATATGATTTTACATAAGCATGAAATTAACTGTATGTTTCCATACTCAATGATACTTGATGCAGCAGTGACTCATGGTTTGTGAAGACCAGAACTGGGGGTGCACAGGTACTAATCTCATCATGGGAGACTGTATACATCGTTCAACTTATATAGTTATGAGGAGTAAAAAAAAGTTCTGTTTTTTTTATTTACTTTAAAACCTTGCTACCTTTCAGAGAAGATTTATTTGAGTTTGCATCTTGGTGCTTTTCACAGTCAAGGCAGTTGATGGAACGTTATATTTTTCATGTGCCTTTTAAGATCTTTCCCATACTGGGTTCCTTAATATTCTCCCTGATCCCATGCTAATTAAATACCCATGAACCTATGTGCAGGGGGCGATCAAATGTTGTGAGTATTTTCTATGGTTTAACTGTATTTTATTAGTTTGATCTATTGGTGCTTTACTTGATTAGTTACAACTGTTTTCTGGTTTCATTACATGCCATGAATTATAAATGGTAAACTAACAAGGACATGATTTACAGGAAAAGTACATTTAACTAAATAACCCTGACAAGGACAAGCAGATTGATTTGCTTATGATTTTCAAGTGATGATAACATTTGCAGTGTGTGGACTTTTTATAGTTAAATATTCTCTGATATGGTCAACAGACCAAAGAAGGTGGAAAATCATATCCAAAAAACAACGAGTAAACTGGCAGAAAACAACGGCGCACAGCTAGGCTAAAATGAAGAAAACTTTAATGAAACGACTAATCAAACAAAAAATCAAAGAGAATGGATAAGCGCTTTCATGCCTAAATCAATGCTTCTTCAGATCCTTAAAGTTAGTCAAGACAAACATTTAAAAAGTAGCAAAGCACCAATCAAAGTTAGACAAAAAATACATCACTTAGCTGTACGGTCTAATGAGCATTGTATTATTCTAATATTAACTTAATAAATAATTGTACAGCCTAACAGCTTATTCCTCACACTGCATTAAGACAAGTGAAACATACACCTATCAGGTGAAAAGTTATAAAGATTATTAGCATAACCTAGCAAACCAATAAAAGAGGAGTAAAACAAAATTCATCCAATGATATCCATCCATGTACAACCTATCAGCATGTTCCTCACACTACATTACGATAGGTCAAACATACATCAAATGGAGAATAGATAGATGAAAATAAATCAATGGAAGACAGAGTTGAACAATACAGTGTACAGTGAATGATAGCATAATAATAGTAAATGGTTGCACAACCTGTCGGCTTATTTCTCACACTGCATTCAGAAAGGTCAAATATACACTATCGAGTGAAAAATATATAAATAATTAGTATGAACCAAAACAAAAGCAATGAACAATAAGAATAAATCACTACCCTTCTGTTTTTTTCTGGTTGTTGCTTTGACCTTCTACTCTCTAGTACTTTTACTCCATGTTCTTGGTGTGCAGCACATTCTTCTTACTTTTGAGTCTCCAGTGACATTTTTGTTTTATTCAGATCACATGTTTGCATTTCCCTTTATTATTTTTTACTCCTATGGCTTTTCCTTGCTTAGAAGCTTTTTCTTTCCAGTGCCGGATCTTGGTAAACAATGAGCTCCTCAGATGTTTATCCATTCTAATATCCATGTCTTCCTTTATTGCTTCATTTCATACCTGACCATTACATGTACCAATTAGCCAATAATTCAAGTAATTGAACTGTTCCGTAAAATTTACTACTGTCTGTTATAACTGTCTTGCTTTTGGTCTCCAGATTTAACCAATACCTTGTTCCTTTGTGTGATTTTTTTTTCTTTTTCCATTCTAATAACACCTCAGGTTAGGCCCAGGAAGTAATAAAATAATATGTTTGCTTGCTTCAGACTGTCTCCTTATTGGCTAATCTCTATGTTGCGCATGGGTCACCCATTCAAATTCGTATTCATCTGTATGGCAAGGCATACTATTTGTTGATACAGTTCTGCACATTCAGAATTTTTATGTGTAGCATTTGTAATATGCCCTCTCATTAAATTAAGTTATGCTTCAAGCAAATGTCTGCCTTTGAATCATCTTGTAATTACTTGTAGCCTGTTTTAAAATTTCTTTCTATAACCTATTCACTTCCAGCTAGCTAAAGTGTGTTTTTAGATTAAGAGGACTTGGACTGTAATTTTAGTGGCAGTAGAAAGGTAGCCATCTGTCTGCATTGGAATACACACAGGCAGGCTTAAGTAAGAATTACTTGTAGCTAGCTGTTTTATTTGTTTTTGATACATTTTTTACTTTTGGCTAACTACAGTGCATTTTTACATTAAGAAGACTGGGACTATAATTCTAATGGTAGTAGAAAGGTAGCCTTGTCTGTCTCAGTTGGAAAACACACAGAGGCATAGAGTGAGATTTTTGCCTCAACAAGAGGACTTTTCAGTGATTTAATTGTTTGGTATTAATATCATGAGAGCTACTTCTGCTGTGTTTTTACATTAAGGAATTCCAGGATCATCCATCTTGTGACAGAAGATGTTTACCTGGTGTCTCTGAGTTTGGGGTCACTCCATGGAGAACACAAAGAGTGATTGTTTGTTGGTCAAAAGGCACTGGAGTTAGTTCTCAGCTTTTTCTGTCTGTTATGTGTTGTACATTTGTATAGTCCTTGCAATTCATTGTGTAGCAGTGGCTAGCATTACCCTGTATTGTAGAAAATACTTAGTTTGCAAAGTTTACCTATAAAGCTAGTATTTAGGACTTGAACCTGTAACTCAGAAAGGCTTTGTGTGAAGCTAAGCTTAGGGCAGCTAGTTAGCAAGTCAAACAGCACTAATACTATATCATAGCACTAATATCTAGAGTAAACCCAAGACACCACTCAGGTGACCACTGTAAAATCAAGTCCCTAAAGCATAATAGCCCAATCCAACTATAAGTCCTGACAACATGGATATGCAACTTCCAAATGTATCTTTGACCAACTTGATAGATATGGACATACTGAGACAATGCAGCAATTGTCTCAAGTACTCAGACAACATTTTAATACTCAGTGAACCCAACACAATATGTAGAGATGTATATACATAACTTCCCTGAAGGCAAAAAAATCTCACTTACACTCAAAGTGGTCAAGAACACACACACTGCATTCTTCATGTGTATGGCTCCCCACATACATAGGCATTCATACACTGAGGCACTTAAAAAAAACCCTCCCAGACCTCAAAGACCTCCAAAGCCATCAGAAAGTAACACTTATCATCACCAATCACTAAAGCACACATCAAAAGAAAAACCTAACTCCACATACAAGCCTATTCCCAATGATTTCCCAAGAACAAGACTCATAAGACAAACAAACACTTTATCTAGTGTTAGTTTCACATAAGATCCAATCATCAGTTTGGACAAGGAGAAGATAATAGTTGCCCATCTGGATCTAGGATCCGCAATATCAAGCACAATCTGAAGTCACTGCACCATAGGTACAAATATGATTCTATCATAGTCCATGCCCATGTGGGTATATGTGACCTCACTTGACTACATGAAAAAAGGCATTATGGAGTTCTTTGAATATTTGTTACAGACAGGTATGTGCATTGACTGAGCAGCATTCTACCTTAATCAACAATGAACAGAAAATGATTGATTTTAATAATTGGCTTAGTTTCTGCTGCCACACCAGGGTGATCCACCATGTATCAGCGGGGGAGGATGTGGTTAAAAGACCACATTGTTTTGCTAAGGATGGTCTGCATATGTCTCCCCTGGGCTTTTGGATATTGGCTAAAACATTATCCACTCCCTTAAAGCCTTTTTTAGGCAATGTCAAAATGACAAAGCTGCTAACTTAGCAAAAGAAAAAAATCTCAAGGCAACCCAGAGGTGTTACTGCTCAATACTTGAAGCCTAAACAAGAAACTCCAAACCATATAAACTCTCTTCATTCTAGAGACTTTGGACATCTGTGTTGTTACCTAGACTTGGTTTAAAGCCACAGAAAGTACTCTGTCAGTGCAAGGCTACAGTGCCTTCCAGACATTTTAGCCAACAGCAGCATAGACAGGGGCTAAAGTGTAGGTGTCTTGATCTATGCTAGCCAAAAATTACAATTCCTGCTTAACTAAACAGGATGATGCCCTGAAGTTCAGGTCTCCATAGACAAGATTCCTTACCATGTCCTGGCTAGCTACAGGTCACAATATATGACCCAAGAAGCCCACAACTCTTACCTAAACTGACTAGAGGCACTAACTGTCCAACAGAATTCCCCATTAATTGGAGACTTTAACTATCCCTCTAGAGACTGGAAAACATACACTGTCTCTAACTCACAGTCCCAACATTTCCTGGACTTCATCAATATGAAAACTCTGGACCAGACATTATACACTAAAATAAGATTAAAAATCCTGAGCCTAGTACTCACCGACATGGGAGAGCATGACACCCTCTTCTGTGTCATATCCTCGCTGGTGAGGTTGGACTATAAAGCTGCTCCCTATTTGATAAAAATCAACCCAAAAAACCCAATAAAACCTGTAACAGTAAGGAACTATTCTAAAGCAAATTACATCCTATTAAGTGATAGTTTGTCAAAAAGCACAGTTGTCACAAACCCAGAGAACAAGCTACCTATGCAGAATTATTCACAGAAACCCTGAGCAAACATGAAAAAGGCTGCACTGAGGCTGCCATACCTAACAGAAGTAAGCTCAAATTTAAAAGCAAAAGCAAACACCATTGGTGGAGTCCTTACCTTAACAGTCTATAAAACAAATGAAAAAAAGTCATGGCCAAAATAAGGAAAAGCAACTTTCATAAAGATAAGAGCTCTCTGATTCAAATAAATAAGAAAGTAGGGGGTTTAATAAAGTCAAGCAAGGCCAATTATGATGTCAAGATAGCCTCCCAGGATAAGGACAGTCACAAAGCCTTCTTCAGCTATGTCAGAAACAATAAAGATAACATTCTGCAGTATGCAGAGTTGGTCATAAAGGACTCTAACGTCAGTGACCAAGGGTACACAGTGAATCTACTAGCTGATAAATTTGTCTCTAACTTCAACCCCTATAACCCTCTATGAAATCCCATTGATTATATCCCTCCATCTATCAGCAGGGAGCAGGTTCTGTCAGCACTCACTTAGGCCAAAAATACTGCTTCAAAGAGCCCTGATAACATCCCCTGTTGCTTCCTTAATAGCCTAAAACATGACTTAGCAGTACTACTTGAGGCACTCTTCAACTAAAGCTTCAAAACAGGGGCAGGATGCAACGGTCAAGTCCAGGCAAACTTGGATGACCTGCTGCTGACCCAGTTCACTAATGAATGCAAATTGAGAACAATCATTGAGTCCCTTAATGATGTTAATATACTGCAGACAGAGTTAACACAGACAAATGAATGGTGCAAAAGCTGCAGATTAAAGATAAAAAAAAAAAAAAAAAAAAAAAAGCACTACTATTCCTTTTGGGACAGCTGACATCCCTGATAATTACATTATAGACAGCACCCCCTAAGTGTAGATCCAGTGGTACATGACCTGGATACTCAGGTTGATAGAATTTGAACTTTGACCACCATGTTTCCACAGTAGTAAGGAAATCCTCCTATGTGGCACATCTTATAAAAGGCATCACATCTAGATCTAAAGACATTGTAATTCTATTATATGCAGCCCTCATCAGACCAAATATTGAGTACAATGCTCCCTTTTGCATGTACCTTGCCAGACACCTGCAACAGCTGGAGAGACCACAGAGGTTTCTCACCAAGAAATTACAGCGTACACAAAACAAATCTTATGGGGAAAGACTGAAAGCCCTGTCACTGTACTCTGTCTCCTGCAAGTTGCTAAGGAATGACCTTTTCCTGGCTTACAGGGCAGTCTGTGACCCAGGCCTGATGGAAATGCTGAACATTCATAAGTCAAACTGCAGGGGGGGATGACTCAGTCCAACGATCTTAACTTAGCCTCTGACATAATCAAGTCATGCTGGACAGATAGCAATATCTCCCAGAGACTGCCACTTCTCTGCAATAAGCTTCCGATTCTTGTAAAACAGAGCCCCCTTTCTTGATCCTCTTCAAACGTTACCTAGATCAATGGATGGGCGGCCATAAATTCACTCCTGGGATGGCAACCATGTCTCTCCTGGCCAGTGTAGTTGGTATTAACTACCATACAACCTTGCCTCTGTAAACTTCACTTACCTAACCACTAACCACTAACCACTGACAACTGGCATATCTCACGATAAATATGGATAAACTTGTAAGGGCTCTAGGGCTGTTAGCCTAGTAACCTTCTATGAACCTGTGAACCTATGAACTGACCCTGGGAACTACAGACCCATCAGTATGCAAATTCATGGAACAAATGATCATGGAAATGATCAACAAGTAAATAGGAAACTTACAGGCACTGGATCCATCTCATTTTGGCTTTGTTAAGTAAAGGTCTTGCCTACTCAACTTGGTAGATTTCTTTGAGCGGATCACCAAGGTTATAAATGAGGGGAATAAGATAAATACTGTCTAACATGACCAGGCCAGGGTACTAAAATCAATACCTCACTGAGGTATTATTGACAGACTTTCAGAACTAGACATAAATCCCCACATAACTCACTGGATTGCTGGCTGGCTCACGGATATAACTCAAGAAGTCAGGATAAGTGAGCCTACCTCCAACAGGAGAACAGCCATCAGCAGAATACCCCGAGGCTCTGTGTTGGGCCCACTCCTGTTTGGCATGTACTTCTTTGAAATCAAGGTTAATATCAAGGACCTCTGGCTCACCAAGTTCACAGATGACCATAAATTGGTAGGTATCATATATTCACCCCACGACACCAGTAACTTACTAGATGGTCTAACACAAACAAATGTCTAGTACCAAAGTCATGATTAAAACTCAATGCAAAAAATGCATTATAGTGTCCTTTAGGAAATCTTCCATAAGCTTATTACTCCAGTGATAAAACTCCCATAAGAGTTAACCCAGGGATCTGGGAACATATATAAACAGTAATCTGGACTTCAACAAACATGTAGCCAAGATAGTAAGAAAATAATTCCATTTCATCCAATTCATAAACAAAGGTATGGGATCCAGGTGCAAGGAAGTTATACTGCCAATCTTCTCAGTCCTGATCAGACACAGCACTGAGTATGAGTCTTTGCTGTGTACCTAACGAGTAACTTGCAACAGTTGGAATGCCCACAAAGGTTCCTAACCAGGAGAATTCAGGGTATGAATATCCTGCCCTACACAGATCACCTTAAGGCCCCATCTCTGTCATTAGTCTCCTAACAGGTTACTGAGAGGCGATCTAGGCCTGGTATCTAAGCCATCCTCAGATCCAGCTCTGGTGGATCTCTTGCACATCTACAAAACAACCAGCATCAGAAACACTAGATCCAAGGACCTTAACATTGCCTGTAACATAAACAGAATATGCTGGAGAGGCCAATATTTATCTCACAGGATTCTTACACTATGGAATAAGCTCCCCATCCACATGAAACAGAGATCATCCCTGACCCTATTCAAACAAAACCATGATCATTAGACTGGAAATCACACATTCCCCCTGGTCTGGCCTCCATGTCTCTGAGGGCCCGAGGTTGACAGTAAGTAAAATTAATCCCCAACTAACATACCCCCCACATAATCCTTAGCTATCTCCTTACTAGCATTCTCCACCATATAGGTCTCCATGGGTTGTTTGACAAAATTTATAAAGGACTTTGTGGTCATTAGCCAAGTATAAACCTAGGAAGCTATGAACGTATTTCAAAATAAAATATTTTTAAACATTTACTGTAACAAGCAGTTACTTACTGAGTATTGCCTAAACGAAGTCCACAGTTTCAGTTTAAAGTGCCAACACTGTTATGCATTCAGTTATGTGTCTCATGATTAATGTTTTCCATTATTGCACTTTACTCAGGTTTTATTTTCTTTCTTGCCCAGTTTAAGTACATAATTCATTAGAGATGTCTGGGATTATTATTAGTAGTAGTGATGGTAGTAGTAATATCTTTTGTGTGAGCTGAGAGTTATCACTTAAGTATTATTTCATTGCTCTGTTGACAATTTATGTGGAAAATATACAAAACTGTGTGCTTTCATGACAGCATTCATTTTTATATGCATCTCATACCTAGTTTATTGTCAGTTGTCTTAATGACAATTAGGGAAATACGTGATTAGGATTCCTCTTTTTAAAAACATCAGGGTGCACGTAAAACAAATGTGAGCATACATTTGTGTCTGTGTAAGATCTTGAGCCACATCACACAGTTCTATTTTTAACATAACTGCTTTGGGCACTTTTGATATGTATCCGTAACTATACACAGTCAGATTTGTACATCAGCCTTAGCAAATTTATACCATGGTTTAAAAGTAATGAATGTGAGGGCCCATTTGTTGTAAGTATTAAATACACAGGAGAGGCACAGGATATGTACAGCTGAAGAAAAGAAAGCTCATTTTACAATCACATGCATTGAAACATAAGTTTCTAATGTCGTAATGAAGAAGATTAATTTAATTATAGTATAGTATACTAGTTATGCACTATTACTGTATAAACATGAGAGTATTTGCAGTAAGAAATTAGTACTTTTACAGAAGTAAAGTAACAACAAAGTGTACACAATGAAAGATCATGACCTCCGGTTTATGTATACACCATGTTTTAGATCTATCAAAGTGGTATTATGCAGCATTTTCAAGCCACTTGCATTGTAGGATTTTCCCTTGCTCAGCTAACCTGTGTACATTTCATGAATATGCTGTTGCTGTCAAAGGATGGTGCTTCAGGATAAAAGCTACAAAATGTTGAGCATCCATCATCAGTATTAAATTTTATCAACCTTTGCTGCATGTAGAATCAGCAACAAAAGTAAATGGCTTGTACATTTTAGTTTAAATTAATATACAGTGATGAACATTTTCTGCTATTTCACATGGCTGCTATGTGCTACAGGGTACTGAGGCAGAGTAAACTAGTTAGCCTAGAGTTTATTGACATCCAGCCTGCCAAAAGTCATTTTACAAACATCTCCAGGCTGTTCTCATATAATGGTTCACATCAGGAAAACATGTAGCTGAGCTGAGTTAACCTTAGTCTGAGTAACTCTATCATTTAATATATCATAGAGGGTGCTGTGATGCATGTCAGCCCCCACCCATACCTCACCTCAGTACATTTCTAACTTCATGTTTTGTATACAAAGAACGTCTAAGCAAGGAAATGAATTCAGTGTTTCATGCTGCTAGGCCAGAGAAGATAAACAACAAATGTTGTTGCATCAACATCTGACAAAGCAGATTCAGTGAATTCAGCAACTCTGTAAATTAAGCACATACTCATTTTGCATATTTTTCCAGACAGTATTGAATAAAAATTCTAGCATACCTGTGTTTGCATTTTTTCTAGATTTTTTAGGAATTTGGGTTCTAGGGGCACATATCTGCTTGCAGATTACTATAATTAAGTCCAAAAGTGATGCGACTGTTGAAATCATTTTGATTCTGAAACACTTTGCATTTATTTTTTTTCATTTTGTTTAAAATGGTACACAATGCACGTGGTTATAGCTGGTGTGTACCTTTCAGTTTAGCTTTCTGTATCACAATTGTACCTTACTGTAAAACTGTAAAATGAGTTATTGTATTTTTTCAGTTCATGATATTTTTATTTAGCTACTTGTTTATTTTTGTTTGTTTGTTAAACAGTGTAAAAATAACAAGGATGTAAATGTTAGAATCAGAGGTGCTTCAGCAACGGCAAAGAAACATCAGGGTTGGTGTATAACAGAACAATGCCAAGGAAGCTGAAAATAAGGTGTACAAAACAGTGGTTACGACAAATACTTCTGTATGACATGGCAGTTATATCAAAGCTCTTGAAGAAGCTAGAGGTGATGGACATAAAGTGCCAGAGATGGGTGCTGAATTGCACGACTTGGGACAGAGGAAGAAGTGACGCCACGAAAACAAAACCCAAATTAGCGCTGATTGCACGGAAGCTCAAAGGGAGCAGATTATGGTGGCTCAGGCAGATATGCATGAAAGCAGAAGCTGAATTGGTAAAGAAGATTTTGGGAGAGACATAAAGAAGGCAAGATTAAATGAGAATATCCAGCCAGTAGATAGATGGATTGCATGACAGAAGATGGGCATCAGTCAGGCATGACTCAAAAAAGATAGAGTGGCAAAAAACTGATAAAGATGTCAACAGTTGATGCAATACCAACCCCATATAGAAAGAAATTGGAAAAAGGGGATTGATGATAATAATGATTTAAAAATCAGGCAAACCCACTAGACAAAAATCTGTTTATAGGGCTTGCTTAAAGTCACATGGAAGGTAAATTATGAAATGAAGAATCAACCCCAGGTCTACAGATTGAAGATCATTAGCAGTACATGGCCTTGTCCTCAATACTAAGCTGCCATTGTTAAGTACTTTCATGATAACCATCCCTTGATTTTTTTCTGAGGACCTGTCAACATGACAAATGAGTTTGTCCCATATGACATTTACTGAATACTGTCACCGATAATAGCTTTTGAATCATTTAATATCATTTAATACTCCATAGTTAATTAAGTATTCCATTTTAAAGGGCATCAAAAGGCATTTCCAAATATAGCAAGATGGAATAACACTAGCATTGCTCATTTTTTGTTGGAGGTTGCCAAATGATTAGGGTCAACTATTTAAAGCAGGTATGTTTATGTCACAGTATCACAGAAGCTTAAACATACTTGTCTATGAGTGTGTTTCACTGAAAGCCCTGAGTAAAAATGAAAGCCCTGATATGTGTTTGTGTGTGTAGATAGATAGATAGATAGATAGATAGATAGATAGATAGATAGATTGACAGATTGATAGCTAGATTGATATATTGATAGCTAGATAGATATTTGTATATATCTATAGGCTACATCCCCAAATTACTTATTTTTTTCTATAAGTAATGAATTAGATTTGGACAACTTTGAAAAGAAGTTATTTGGTCAATATAGTCAGTGCTGTATAGTGCTATAGCAAGTTTTCCATCTAATTTAGAAAATGAATATTTTTTAAGTATTACTCTTTGCAGATTGAATGTTTTGATAACCATCCACATAATTCCAGTTGAAATATGTGTTACCATATTCAAATTACATTGATGCAAATGAACAAGTTAATTTAATAGTGCAATAGGAACAGAGAGCAAAGCAGTAGGGTATGTGTTTTTCAAATTTTTTCAGATTTCTTCCTCTCCACAGAAGTGATTGCTTGCTCCTCAAAAACATCAGAAGAACACAGTTCCTCCTTTTAGATACCCACACTCTTGTTCCTCAGCAAAACATCTTATAGACGATACCATTGGCAGCTGATCCAAAGATGCATTCACTGTATGGTAGGTATGGACAGTAAATGGACTTATTAATTAATTTGTTTGTTTATTTATTTATTTTTATTATATTATTACCAGGATACAACACTAATGCAAAATGACACATTGTGAGGCTCAGACAAGATCGGCTTCAAATAATACTGCTCAGAGTTACTCTAAATGAGAAGGCAGTATATGTCAGTATGGTATAAGGCACAGCAACTTGGGGCTTTTGTGGACATTATACTACCTAAACCTGTACATCTAATCCCAAACACAATGATAAACATGAGTAAGGATTGATTGAACTTTGTTCTGCACCCACTATCACTAAACAGGAGAGAAATAATAATTCATACTCAGCTACAGCTGTGTATAGCCATGTGGCATAACTGTACATAGTAAGAGTTCAAGGAGCTGCCATGTGTGATTGCCCAGAAATGTGTAGGAGATGTTTTGCTTAAAACAAACTCCACCAGGCCTCATCCTGTTTAAACCATCTCACAGTAGATGTAAAGTTATGAAATACTGCTTGTGAGAGACACCACCATATTAGTTGAAACTGTTTTCTTTAATTTGTGACATGGAAATGCTAGTGAAGTATCAGGGCAGGAAGGATCTGCAAGACAGTTTGGTTGCAGCTAAACAGGAGTTCATAAATGCAGACAATACTCATGACAGGCAAGAAAGCAACACAATGGTACCAATACTGGTATTTCTTTTAATGTTTTAAAAGGTGAAATTAGCATTAATTTGTACCATACTATGTTCTAAACCTAAGTTACATTCCTTTTAACAAAATGTGCAATGATCCCATATTTAAGAGCAGTGATGCATGGACCAGAACTCATGTATAACCAAAGAACCATTTTATATGAGCTAAACATAATAGGTGATTCTTGCAGAACATGCATAAACAGCATCCATTAATTGCATGTCATATCTCACTGTGTTAATTCATTACTATATCTGGTATGACGCAGAAGGCTTTGGAAGTGCACTGGCTTCCGTGGCACTATGTGGCATTCAGGAATTTTACTACTACACCCTCATATGGCACTCATTTGGACAGCTGCTTGACAATTTCATATGCTCATCTCTTCACAAGTCATATTTGCATGTATCACGTCACTCATTTTATACTTGCATTTCTGCATCGCCTCTTCTACATCCACAGATACGTCATTAAGCATAGTTACAGACTTCAGGATCCATGTGTCATAAAGGCAGTAGAAAAGAGAAGCCTTCTTTAGCAACCTGTAGACATAAATAGAATGTCCCTGCCTTTAGCAAATAGCCTTGAAGGCAACTTCTCCTAGATGTGATGGAGGTGATAAGACAGTGTGGGTTTGTATGATGTGGATACAGTATCAAAATTGTTGATATTCATTATGTTATGTCTGTGCTTGATTACTCGGTATAAAGTCAATGTCACTCCATGTATAAGGCATATTTCTGCTTCAAATTTCTTAATCCAGCTGAAGAAGGGACTATGATGTATTACATAACTTATTATGGGCAAGGTATGTCTATTAATTTACAACCCTGCTGAAATGTTTACATTAAATCCAAAAAAACAGGTGAATATAATCTAATTCTCTCTGTCAAACAAACCAACTATAACTTGTAATGTGAAGAACTTCTTTCAGTTTCCATTTGCAGCAAATCTACTAAGACCTGTGTTGTAAATAACTGCATGTAAACATTTACTTTAACTTTACTTTAAACTAGGAGTCGTTCTGCTAGCTATAATATTGTGGCAGTAACTATGTTAAAGGTTGAGTCATGTTCTCAATGTTGTCAGGTTAGTAACTGCTTTTTCACTTGTTTGTACTGTTTTCAGTCTTCCTGGATTCAAATTCTATGGCAATTGTTTTATCAAATGTGGATTGTATGTATAGTATTTATTATTATATAACTTGTTCTTTAGTACCTGCATTGCTGAAAAGGTTTTTCTTGCACTCCAGCCACTTGGTTACCAAATAATAAATAAGTAAGCAAGTAAGTATGCAGATAAATAACTAGTGTCACATAGCTGCATTATATGTCTGCCTGCGTATCATGACACATTGGGGCTGCAAATGTACTGTTAGATAACAGAAGCAGTGTCCTTTGCTGCACAGTTTTTTATGCTCATCTCATAAGCTAGGTTACAGAACCACAGCTTTTGCAGTCCTGGTTTTTTTTTTTGCATGCTGCCTATAAAGAGTTGCCAAAACAAACTGTGAAGAACTGCAACTACATAAGCTGTATTAAACAGTGCAGGCAAAGCCTATACATGATCATCAGAAGTACGCACATGGGATTCTGCTGTAACTTTCCTAAGTTAGCTGACAAGTGTAACCTAATATTGTGAGACTTCACTGCAAAACGTCACCTATACCTTAGCATAATGGCACTGACAAGTGGACAAACCCATTATACCAGTAGCTTTACTTTGCAAGTGTACAGTGAATGTTCAATGTTCAATGCAGATAAACTGAAACTTAGAGACTAAATTATAGGCCATTCAAGGGTTTGCAGCTGTTTAAGATTGCGATATATGCTGTTTCATCAAACCATTTATCCAAAAGTGTTCTAAATACAGTCATGCTCTCTGCTTTCCTTATAAATGTTGGCAGTGCTTTCTTTACCCTACCATCAGTATGATGAAAGAATGAATTCCTTGACGATGTTCTTAATAAGGGTAAAGACTAAGAATTTTATTATTCCTAATAGCAAAAGAATATTTTCTACATCCAATACTGAGGCTAATATTTCATTTTTTGTAACATTAAAAGATTACGATAAGGTCTCTGCTTAGCAATCACGCCCTAAAATTGAAAAGGGATAGTTGTTTAAGTCTTTCACTACAGTGAGTGTTTGACTTTTAAATATCTGCTTGGTAAAAGTTTCCTGAACTCTTACAAGTTTGTTGATCTGTGACAGGTTATACAAACAAAATGAAGCACTATATTCTATTATGGGTCTGACTACTGTCTTGGAAAGAGGAATAAAAACTCTTGCATCCCTACTGGAATTACATTTTAAAATATCCTTCATACCACTATAAGACTTCTTAAGTACTGCTCTTAAATGAACATAAAAGCTATGTATAAAGTGTACCATTACACCAGATCTCTCATACAATTTTTAGTCATCAAAATGCAGTAATTTAGATCAGATAGGTATCCAGGATTATTTACTCCATAATGTAGAATCATGCATTATTTAACATTAAATGCCACATCCTTCTTCGTTGATCACTCGTACAGTGAATCCATGAACTCCTTTAGTACATGTTATCATTTATATTGATTACTATGGTTAGAATTTTACAGTGATTAGTGAATTTGCTAACCAAGATGTTTTTCTATGTTGGAAATTTGGAAAGAAAAATATCATATCACATAGTAAAGGTAGTGGAATTTCTTACTTAACCTTCATTATATTGGAGAGAAAATAAGAACATTTCTGACCCGCAGATTGCAACTTCTCCCATCCAACCAACTGATCAGTTAGTTAGTAATATGTTGTTAACTCTTATGGCTAGCATTGTGTCTGTTATCTCATTATGTGACACTGTATCAAAGGGTTTTGCAAATATCTGTTGCCAAACTGGCATCCAGTACATGTATGATATTTAAATAGAAATGTATATGATTAGGTAGACAAGAAAATTCCTCTGAAAATCCATGCTGATGAATATCTGACCAAATTGAAATCACTGTTGGCAATAGTTGATATATTGACTTTTTGAAGTATATTCAAAGAATGAGTGTTAACCTTCTTGGCATGTAATTCTCTATAAAGTTACATGTGCACTTGGGAGTGGTCACCACAATTACCCTTTTATACAGTTTTGATATAAATCCAGTCCAATATGTTCACTGAAAGAGGTTACTTAAACATGATGGTATGTATTCAATATTGCTTAACAGTAATCCATTTAACTCATCAGGCCTGGCAGGCAAGTGTTGCTTTACCTCCTTCAGTGTACTAAAATGCTTTCAGAGGAGAAAAAAATGTTAATATCTTTGCTCTTAAGTTTTTTAGCTTCTCATCCATATGTAGGAGGATTAAGTACGGTACGTTGTTAGGGATGAGGTGTGTGAGTCATCTACAGTTTGTAGTATTTATTCTAGAGACAGGAGAGTACTTGCTAGAGTTCTGGGAAAATAAACACTACTAGTTAGAGCTTTAGCTGTTTTTCATTGTTTCATTTCTTTTCCCTGTTTATTTTATATTGTGCACGTACAGAAGTCATTGCTGTCTTATTCCAAGACTCCTGGAAGCTGCCCTCCTTTGCACAAGCTAAAAAAGAAATAAAGTGGCATTTTGACTCCTTTGTGTTTTCAGTAAACAGGAAAGTCTGTTTATTCAACTGAACTTAAAGTTGTCAAGCTATTTAAATATATTTAAGCAGTTTCTGTCATTTGTTCTGCAGTTTTATTAAGTATTTCCTGGATCTGAATTTGCAGCTGTTAACTGAAGCCATTTTACAATTTGCACTGCATTTCAACTGGTTTATGTGCTGTTCCTAGCTATCTAAATCAGTTTGAGTGGTTTCTGCCATTTTCTACATTTTTACCAAGCTACATCTATAAATTGAAGTATTTTTACAGTTTTCACTGCATTTCAAGTGGTAGGACAGCCATGCTGATTGATAACCTCTCCTATTTGGGTGAACTACCCTGGAATACTCTTGTCTTTTTTTTTCATTGTTTTCTTATCTTTTCTTCTTTGTTTTCCTAGGAATGAGCTCACATCTTTGGTCCTCGCATGATTAGGCTATGATTATTCCTGCCCTTAAAGGGTTTATTCTTGTTAGCCAATGGAACTGCAGACTGTATGCTTATGCCAATCTTTTTCATACCAAGTCTGTGAAGGGACCTCAGATTATGCTGTAGCCTGGGTTATCAAGTTAAAGCTTTTAACATTTTCTTCACATGCTGAAATATGAACATCTTTGTCCCTTTGGCCAATACTTTGGCATTGCTTTAGCTTATTACCTTTGAACTTCAACTGTAAAGGTTTGTTTTCCATGGATCCACGGGATGTATGTGCCTGGCAACAAACAAAAAAGCCAGCAAGTGTTGGTAGTAACCATATCAAAAAACATTTATTGTCAAGAGGGAAAAAAAAACCCTCCTGAAATACTGCTATTGTAAATACCAATAGCAGAAAAGGCTTTTTGACAAAAAAGCAACAATCCCCAAACCGGTTTCGGCTCCTCTGAGCCTTCTTCAGTGAAGTATAAAATGAAAAAACAGAGTATCACAGTACATGCACATATATATGGATGGGTCCAACTCAAGGGCCAATCCAAACACAGAATTCACAATTGGTCATTAAGACCAGGTGCAAACAAAGCTCCAAGTTTGATGATCCATTTTTTCTCCTTGGAGCTAAGTAATTCCTGCCAAAACTGTTTGTCATTACATTTCCCCCTGATGCAATCAATAACAACAAATTTATATGAAGCAGATACATGTTTCAAACAATGTTTATACAAAATGTATGTGCCTGTCCATATCAAATATTTTATATAAATGGCCCAGAGCAAGTCAGATGCAATGTATTGCTAAATGCTCTCTTTCTGGGATACTACAAGCCATCTCCATTTGCTCATGCTGAAATATTTTGTAAGACCGGAATCAAATAATCAAAAGGATTTTTTTTAAACTTGCAGGAACTTCTTTGTATGAAAATCTGGGTGTTCATTCACAAGATTTAAACAAAAAGTAGTACTAGATGCACATGAATGTGAGTTTTACCATTATCAAAACAAGTCAATAATAAAACAATTTGTGCATTTGTTTGTTTTTGCTTCTGAAATACATTGTAGAAAACGGCTGGAAGTGGGCAGTTTTATGGAACTTTGCTACAGCTTGAGGACATTCCTACCAATATGCCAACTCCATTTGAGACTACAAAGCTCTGTCTTATGACTACTGTCAACAAACTGACAAATCATTTTGTTTGTACTGTCACTATGCTTGATAACCATCTAGCTTCCCCACCAACAACATTATCATCCAGGCAGCCATGATTGTGCTTTGTGCTCTGGCCAGCTGGTATTATGGCAAGAAGATTTTTTCTTCTTCTTTGTTTTGGACTAACTCCACCTGTGGTGTTGATATGGGTACTTGAATCACCATAAGGGCCACCCATGTCATCATGTCTATACATGAGCGCTCCCCCACATGACAGGGACTATTGTCAATGGCTTGGGCAACTACACCCACATCTTTCCTGACAGAGGCTTCCTGTATAGTGTTGACCCTCTGCTATCCAACCAAAGCCTTGATATTAGAGTAGTGATGTGAGCCAGTTGTGAACCACCATCCCTCTTTCTTAGGATGGAATATGCCCACTCTCCCTACCTATACTTTCAAGTAACCAAGCAACTAGTCAAACTCAGATTTCCTGGGCTGTACTCAGAACTTTATCCATCTATACAACAACATATACTTTTGATAAGCTTTAACATAGCTCTTGAGAATTTTTAAGGTAACAATAGTTTCCTTTGTAAAGCAAGACTTCATATGACCATGTTAGAATGCACAAAAAACAGTCTTAACATGGTACAACGTGTGTGTGTGTGTGTGTGTGTGTGTGTGTGTGTGTGTGTGTGTGTGTGTGTGTGTGTGTGCGTGTGTGTGTGTGTGCGTGTGTGTGTATGTTTGTGTGTGTGTGTGTGTGTGTGTGTGTGTGTGTGTGTGTGTGTGTGTGTGTGTGTGTGTGTGTGTGTGCATGTGTGTGTATGTCTATGTTTTATAACAGTAAGAGACTATGTAAACACACCTTGAAAGGATAAATATTTTCAGATATCTTAATTATTAACAAAATACAGTCTATTAAGTGACTCCAGACAGCTTAAAGTATGCAAAGTGCTTATAATTTTGCTGTCCTTGTTATATCTGCTAACTGACCAGAAAATACAAGAAAAATAAATAAGAAAGAAACAGGCCACTTATCAAGTTGGAAGATTATGTTAGGATAAAGATGTCAAACTCAAAAGATGTTCTTAGTAACAGATAGTCAACATGGCAGAAAAGGTTGCAAGATAGAACAACAGCCACCCATGGCTGCCATACTCATGTTGTAACAAGTGTAAGGATTCTTCACTGAAGTAATTCTGGGATAAAGTAGGAAAATGGCAGTAAATGTAATCTGCAATCAACAAGAAGACATGTTGTGATGACTGATTCTTACTGTTTGTCTCCCATGGCCTCTCTTTGCTGTAATATTTTTTTTTTTATTAGGCTATCAAAGCATTATTTATTCAACTCTAATAAATATTTACTTAATTTCTTGCAAGTTTTATTTTATGTTTCTTATGTAGTGTATACTGACTCCCATCGTTTGAACTGCTACGGACATTGTTTTACCTTTTTTTTTTCTTCATGTCTCTTTTCTTTGTTTTTATTTTCTCAGCTAACTTCAAAAGAAAGAAAGAAATGTAAGATGGCTATTAGCCTGTTTGAACAGTCTCAGTTTGTTGGTAAATACATGCGTGAAATATTATAGCAATAACCCATGCCTGGGTGTGGGTAATGCTGGATTTACACACAGTTGGTGTGGTTTGGTCACAAGGGCGAAGCTCGAGTGGCCAAACAAAGACAACCGTGGGTAAATCCAGCATTACCCACACCCAGAACTGGGTTATTGCTATTATACAATGACATTATTTAAGAAAAAAAATACTTACTTTTCTTAAATAATGGCATTGTATAATGCCTCCTTGCTGCCCTTCCGCAGCTGTCTGGTATTCTGTGGCAGTTCTGATGTACTGCGCATGTGTATGCTTATCCAGTACATCAGAGCTGTGGGTGGAAGCAACGGAGA
This sequence comes from Protopterus annectens, assembly GCF_019279795.1. Taxonomy (NCBI): domain Eukaryota; kingdom Metazoa; phylum Chordata; order Ceratodontiformes; family Protopteridae; genus Protopterus; species Protopterus annectens. Next base: position 600,144,625 of record NC_056747.1, read on the forward strand.
AAGCAAGATCTCCTTTGCGTTTTACAAACTGTCTCACTATGTTAAAGGAGTTTAACATAGCAAGACAGCTTTAAAAAAAGCAACGGAGAAAGCAAGATCTCCGTTGCTTTTTACAAAGTGTCTCGCTATGTTAAAGGAGTTTAACATAGCGAAACAGCTTTAAAAAAAGCAACGGAGAAAGGAATATCTCAGTTACTTTTTTTCAAGCTGTCTCGCTATGTTAAACTCCTTTAACATAGCGAGACAGTGTGTAAAAAGCAATGGAGATCTTGTGTTCTCCATTGCTATAAAAAAGACTTATACTAATGGAAAAAGTCCAGGAGATTGGACCTTTTTCCATTACTATAAGTCTGATTTACAACGTGCACGCTGACCAATCAGCATGCACATTTTAGAATATTAATGGGGGGGTCATTGTATAATATTATTTATTCCATGTCAGGATATTATTGTTCAGGGACTCACTGACAGTGACTTTACACATTCTGGGTCATGGAAGAGCTGAATAGTATCCCAGCAATTAGTGAAAACATGGCTAGAGTCTCTTTCAGGAAGCGCACTCAAGTTAAACTTCTTACACATGGCTGTCATGTCTATAGCAGTATGAAGCAGTGACAGTTCATTGATGACATTTATTTATTTTTCCATTACTATAAGTCTGATTTACAACATGCACGATGACCAATCAGCATGCACGTTTTAGAATATTAATGGGGGGGGGGTCATTGTATAATATTATTTATTCCATGTCAGGATATTATTGTTGAGAGACTCACTGATAGTGACTTTACACATTCTCGGTCATGGAAGAGCTGAATAGTATCCCAGCAATTAATGAAAACATGGCTAGAGTCTCTTTCAGGAAGCGCACTCAAGTTAACCTTTTTACACTTGGCTGTCATGTCTATAGCAGTATAAAGCAGTGACAGTTCATTGATGACATTTATTTATTTAACATTTGTTTACTGGGAAAGTCCGACTGGGACAGAGCCCATTTTCAGTGGAGGCCTGGGGAGAAATGCTCCAGATGCATGTCTTTGGAAAACAGGAGGAAACTGGAGCACCTTGAGGAAACCCACACGAATGCAGAAAGGACATGCAGACTCCACACAGAAGGCACTCCAGCTGAGAATCAAACCAGAGAACCTCTTGCTGTGAGACAACAACACTAACCATGATTATTGCACCTCTGTGACATGCCTTTTTTGATTTGGGAGGTAATAGCAATACTTGGAATATATATACTCACAGAGAAGACATGTATAATCCCCACAGAATACACTTCAGCCTGGAGAAAAAAAACTGGACAATCCAAATCTTTAGATTACAAACACTAATGACTGCACCTGTGTATTGTGCATAGTCATGGAATAATGGTTGAAAGGTTGTCAATATAAATTATTCAAATATTCCAACATTGTATTAATATAAGAAAAGTCTACAGTATGGCATATTTTCAATGTAACCATTTTATAGCTACTACGAAGCACAAAAGCTAATCAAATTTCAGGTCTGCACCTTTAGAGAGCTCTGTCCTATTTCAAAGGCAAAAAAAGGAAATGGTGTGTAGCTGACTGTTTACATGCTTATTGCATTTTGAAACTGTGCAGTACCCTGAACTGCCACCAGAGATAATGAGCAGAACAATTAATACTTCAGACAGTTCTAGAAACTTGTCAATAATTAAGCCTTGTAGTGGAGGCAGTACTTTCAATAGAAATACAAATAACAACATGCCACCAAGTCTCCATCAGTAATTTCTTGCTTACTGATCAGTTATTTGTGAGTTACAGCCACATATTAAGTATGGCAGATACATGTGTTGGGGGAGGGAGAGCTGAAGTGGTACTGACTCCAGAACCTCAGAACAAATGACCATATTTGATTGATTTAAGCATCATGGTTTACATATTTATACCATGACAGACTTTAGAAATATGGAGTTTAACTGATTTATCTAAGATGTGATGGTGTCGTACTTCTAAAATCATAATTTATGTTCAGGCTTGCATAATGAAGAACATAAACTATTACACAGATGTAGTAATGGTAATGTTTACATTTCTCATATTTCTAAAGTACAACAGGAATGACAAAATACCTTATGATAGTAATGTGAAAAGAGAAGTAAAGTGTTATGCATTACCGGCTCAGAAAGGTGTTGAGTGCAACATGTAAAAGATAACTCAGTTTCTCATGAAAAAAATGATGTGAGTTGAGTTGTCATAATCTCTTCTGGTTGCTATCATAGTCTGAATGATTCAATCCAAAGTAACTGATCTACAGGGAAACCAAGCATTAAAATCAAATAAATAATCATTTTATTTAAAGCATGTGAATAAAATGTTAAGACATTAGAGTAGATCCATTAACTCCTCCACAGTGTGTGCATTAACTGTACACCATTCTGAGTGAACAGAAAACACAACCATAACACTCATCATTTTTCTTCCTAATTTTAGTTTTTTCTGGTGATTTTCTTGTAGCCTTAAATAAAAGGAAATTTGTAAAGGTAATGACAATGTGTAGACTGTAAACAGATCACAGAAAAGATGTGGTAGGGATGTTCTTGAATACAAAATATGTACACTTAGTGTACTCTTAGTGTAGGCATTCATGAATCTGGCCCATTGTCAATATTCAGACATAAAAAGTAAATGCTCTGATATGGATTTCAGAAACATGAGTCTACATTACTTTTTGTTAAACAAACTTTTTTCTTAGTATCACCCCTTCTTGAAATTTAATTTGTTTAATATAGTTATATATTTCTATCATGACCCCCTCCACATTTTTCTTTGTGCTTTTTGAATCCATGTCTAATGAACACCAAGCTTATTCTCAGTGAGATATGGGCCTTTCATTCCCTCAAATTGGGAACTCCAGCCAGTGCCAAGGCAAGAGCTGTCATGAAAGGTCTGCTTTTCTGATAGTGATGAGGGTGAGTTGTGCCTTCACTGGCAACAAGGTAAACAGGCCATTTTTTTATAATCTTTTGGCCTTTGGCAGCCAACAAACTACAATACCATTTTTATTCAAGTGCACTCTCCGACTCCCCAGTGTTTATGGCCAGCACCAGCTGTGCCTAATACCCACCTCCCACACCACACATTTCTGTTGCCACAACCTCCTCTGAGGGCTTCTGACAGTATGCTGCCAGCTGTGACTTGTCTTCATAGGATGGGCTCACCTCTCATCCCCTGCCATCTCTGTCCAATACCCAAGGTGATAGTCAAACCTGGGTCACCTGAGCTGCAATCAGGGCTTTATCCTTCTACCCTACTAGAGCTGACTTTGTGGCCCCCTTCTTTATTCTAGGATATATGTGTTAAGTTCTGTAAGTTCCTTGTTAGATCCTGTATTATCTTGCTATCCTTCTCTGCATAACTTACATCTGCATCCTTGCAAATTCAGCATCTCCAAAACTGTAAGCAGCACTCCTAATGTGGCCTCAATGGCTGTCTGTACAGCTAAAATATAACTTTCTAGAGTTTGTAGCTATTACTTGTTTTAAAGGAATTCTGATTGCCTTGCTTTTCATGTGTTTATAGTTAATCGATGGGAGTTTATAAAGCCAACTTCATTCGATGAGTACCATCAGTTTCATTTTCCATATACTTTTCTTAGCTATTTCTTTGATTTTCAGAGCTGAAAGAAGATTTTTGCGGTGGGAAAACTTGAACAATGCAATAAAATCATATTTACAGTTGCATTTTCTTGTCTTCCTCTAGTATAGTTTAGATTCCTTCCACATTTTCTACAGAACATTTATGAAATGCCAAAGCATACTGCTTGGGCTATGTGTAGAAGGTATAAATTTGATTTATATGTCTAATGCTGCTGAAAACATAATTTTCTGTGACATGATACAATGCCTTTTTTCCAACACTGAATACAAAATCTTAAATGTTGTAATTTGTTTCATGAAACATTCAAATACATCAAGAGATATTTCACTATAGTGTCAACCACAGATAAAAGGAAAACACTTTAAACAATCAATAGTTTCTAAGTATAATTACCTTTAGTAATAAAGAGTCTTAACAGTATGAATTATGAACCCATAATTAATGCATAGTGCTTACTTTTACAGCAGAGCACAATAATTAATTCGCACAACCTCATTTCTGGCTTCTTTATAAACAGTAATTACAAAGAAATATTATGTGACAACACCTGTTTTGTCAGAATATGTATGGTACAGCCAGCCTCATCCCTAATTAATGAGAACAGCTGTAGCTTTGAAAACTGGATGGTGGATGAAATAGCCTTTATGTTCTCCCTGGATAAACACAGGTGAAATGCAAAAAAGAAATGAAATTATTCAAATATAAGCTAGACTTTATTGATAATGGGCAGCTAATGCAGTGTTTAGAGATCATAGCAATTTCCCTTAGAACTACTGCCTTAAAAGATGAAAATGAAAATAAATAATTCAATCCACTTCAATTAAAATTTAAGTTTAATTTCTGGTTTAATTAGCTAATCTGATTAATAGCCTGTCAGTTGCAGGTGCATATTATTTTTTGCAAGTAAAGCATTTTTACAGCACTATTGCTATGCTTATGTGTGGACAGGCGATTCCAGCAGAATTTACAAACACCAACCAACAAAACTCTTATCACCTGAGAGATCAATAGGTGGAAAGCAGTGTTTTTTTTCAGTGTATAGAATGTTATGAGATATATAGCTGGATAATTATCATAGGTCCTGCAGCCGACTGTCTATTTCAAAGGACGTATCCAGAATGGTATGTTTCTCTGTGTGGAAGGTTTTCAGTCCATATATTTCTAGTTAATCACTGTATATTAATCAGATCAGACAATAGTAGAAGTAGCGAACGTAAACTCGTCAAGTCAAAAAGTAATAATAGAAAATATATAATTCTACAGCATTACTAAGTATTCGAAAGTAATCCAAGCAAGGCAGGCTGTCTGTTTCCAGTTGAAAATCCTTTATTAAGTACACAGACAAGCGATCCAAGTAAAACAAAAACAGAGAAATAATTTCCTCACAAGCTTTCTAAATATATATATATATACTTTTTATCAGGCATGGGAGTGATTTATTGTGCTGTAAAACAAAGTGTTACTGGTACACATGTTAAATTCACATCCCTTCCCCCATCAGTGTGACATTCCTAACATTTAACATTCTTAACATTTTTCTAGTTTTGAGAAACCATTTTTGAGAACCCTGAATAACTTAGAGAATGATTTTCTAGTGAGAGGCTATGAAAGTCAGATGTTAAAAAACATCATGGAACCCATTATAGAACTGAAAAGGACTGAAGCACCTTCACTCAACCTCCCCAGTAAAAAAAAATTAAGTAATTCCACAGAGAATAACAAATATAAAAATAGCTGCATCCTGACATACACTTTGGATTATCACAGTATCAAAAATATTATTGAAGAAAACTGGGACATTGTCACAGGAAACCCTTTTCTGATTAACATCTAAGGTGAAGCCCCATCATTTGTTTATAGGAAGGCCAGGAATATTAGAAGTTTTGTTGAATTTAAACCTAGACCATGTGAGAAAAGCACTAAAAGATGTGAAACTAATTGTACATTTTGTATATTCATACAGCAAGGTGATAGTTTTTATTGCCCTTATTTAAAGTAGATCATTAAAACCAGTGCAGGGGGTGACTGTAACACTAAAAAGGTAATTTACAGGGCACAGTGCAATGATAGTGATGCATTCTATGTGGGCAAGACTGTAAATAAACTCAAGCAAAGGATTTCATGTCATCTGTCAGAAATCCGCTCTGGATGTAAAAATAATGCACTAGCCAAACACCTTTCTCTTCATAAAAGACACACAGGTTTTAAGTTCCAGATCCTGGATCGCATAGACATGGTTGATCTTGAAGGAGACATCCCGAATATTCTGGAGAAACATAAACTCATGTGGCAATTAAAGCTGAGCTCTTTTAGGAAGCCTGGACTAAACTACTACTGTTCAATTAAAAGTGCACTGGAACTTAGAAAATTGCCACATTGTTTACATGACTAATTGTATTTTATTATTTTTTATTTTTTTTATTTCTACAAATTGGTTTTAAATACCATTTTAAATCATTTGAAATTTAAGTGTATATTTTGTTTCCATCATCATACATACATTTTGTCTTATTTTTATTTTTTTCTGGTTCTCTTTTTTCCACTTTATTCAAAATGATGGTAATAACAATACTAACTAATTATACAATTATATAGGTTTTTAGGGTTCTTGTACACAGACCTGAAGAAGTCTAGAAGGACGAAAGCCATCTTTGTTAACAATAGGTTATGAAAATAGAAACTGATTTTTACATGCAAAATGTATATGTATATATTTATATATAATTTTTGATTGCAAAATGAACTAAGGTTGATATATTTCCAGCCATGTAGTATATTGCCTTGGATAAAATCACAGACTTAATAATCTACTTAATAATTTGGTTAAATAAGATGTACCATTAAAGTACATTAGGGTTATATATTATTATGACAGCTACTAGGTAGGGCAGGACCAGCTCGAATGTCACACTGATGGGGGAAGGGATGTGAATTTAACATGTGTACCAATAACACTTTGTTTTACAGCACAATAAACCACTCCCATGCCTGATAAAAAGTATATATATATTTAGAAAGCTTGTGAGGAAATTATTACTCTATTTTTGTTTTACTTGGATCGCTTGTCTGTGTACTTAATAAAGGATTTTCGACTGGAAACAGACAGCCTGCCTTGCTTGGATTACTTTCGAATACTTAGTAATGCTGTAGAATTATATATTTTCTATTATTACTTTTTGACTTGACGAGTTTACGTTCGCTACTTCTACTATTGTCTGATCTGATTAATATACAGTGATTAGCTAGAAATATATGGACTGAAAATCTTCCACACAGAGAAGTTTCTTACACTGTTTTGTTTTTAGACACACTACACTTTAGTGGGTTGTTTTGAGACTTCGGGGATACCACAGAGATTACTTGTTTTCAGAATGGTATGTTTCATACAATATTGTGTGCCGCACCTATCACTGTCCCTTACTTATGTCCTAGACCAGTCCTGGGAAGTACACTTTACCAGGTGGTTAACCATATCAAATCCCTTAATTTTCTGCTTATAATACAAAAAATGATTACTGTGCGGTAATAAGCCCGATAACTTTATTCAGTCAGACAAGATAAATGAAATTCAGCATATCCCTGTCAGAGTTCCAATGAAAATGGCATTTGCTCCACAAGCTGTACAAGAGTCTTGTTTGTTTGTGTCTTTCGGCTTTTCCCGGTTAGGGGTTGCCACAGTGGAACTCCGGTCCGCTAATGATTGGCAGTTGATTTTTATGTACCGGCTTGCCAGGCCTGATGCACAACCTTCAACGAAGGTACGCCCATTCATGCATGTCTCCACGCAGAAGACGCTCTAGCTGAGAATTAAACCAGACAGCATCTTACTGTGAGGGGACAACGCTACCTCAGCACCACCACTGCGGACAAGAGTCTTACTTACCAGAAATTCGTAACATCAGACTTGCATTTAATCATAATGAAGAAGTGTTGCACTTTTAATTTTACAAAGCTGGGGAGTGCTGCTTTTTGTATCTTCTACCTCAAAACTGTGAGCTAGTAATAAGCAAAAGACTTTTAGAAGCATAAGACACTGTGTTCAGTATCTAAGCTATTTATCTACAAAAAAGGAATTCTGTGTTTTAAGTAGTCTCTGTTTTCTATAAAATGCACAGACACTACCTTTTCCAGAGCTAGATAGCACTTTACCATCTAATTTAGCAGTCAGTCTTTGAATAGACTTGCTTACTGGTGTTTTGGTAAGTGACCATGTAACTACTCATTCCTTTTTACCGTTTTTCATTTGTATGATTAATAGTTTCTTATCCCAACCTCTAAAAGAGCTGCATTTAATAAAGCACAATTTTTGCTTAACTAAATGTTATTTTACTCTTAGTACTGGAAACTTGTTTTACTAAAATATGTCCATGAATCTTTAATCCTTTCAAATGAGTGACTGATTCTAGAGATGTAATAATGTAAATACTTAAACTCATGGCTTCCTGTTCCTCATTTCAGCATTATAATCCATATAGTGCTTGCACGTTGCAGATAATTTAGAAACTAAAACATGTTCTTTTTTACTAACAGTGTGATTGCTCATTAATCTGGCTGGCCAAATTTGCAGACAATTGCAAATTAGGAGCAGTCATAGAATCTTCCACTAGCACTAATATTCTCTAGGAAGGACTGACAGACAAATTACTGGTGTCAGAGCCATGGACTAAAATTAAATGGCAAAAAAAAATTCATAATAACATCCTTTGGGAAGTCAGTCAATCTTGGTACCTACTTATCGTATTGAAAACACAACCTTGAGAGTCTACCCAGTAATCAGGCACTTGGGGATACACATAGACTGTAATCTAGCCTTTGACCATCACTTTCATACAGCAGCAAGGAAATAATCTTACTTGTGCAACTTATAAACAAAATTATGACATCTAGGTCCAATGAGGTCATTGTTCTACTATATTTGGCACTCATCACATCTATCATTGAATGCAGGGCTCCATTTATTATGTACCTAACAAAGCACATCAAATATTTGGATTGTCTACACAGTTTCCTCATTAAAAAAATATAGGAAGTAAATAACATGTCATATGCAGACTGCTTCAAAGCCCTATCCCTGTATTCAATGTCCTTTACTAATGTGGAGATCATTGTCTGGCATACAAGGCATTCTCAGATGCCATTGATGGAACTCTTGCACAAATGCAAAACAAACAGCTCTGGGATTACCTATTTTAAAGGCTTAAACCTTGCTTGTGATATAAATAGGACCCTCTGGAATGACAGGTATGTATCCCAGAGAATACCCCATCTCTGGAACAGGCTCCTCATCCATGTGAAGCATAGTTCTCTCTAACCCAATTCAAGTGTAACTTGGACAACTGGATGGCTAAATGGAAATTCACCCCTGGTATAGCACTCATCTCTCTAATGAACAGAGGCAGCCTGTAAATTGTTGATCTCCCAGGTCCCTGCTTGCAAACATTTCATCTCCCAAGCTCCTGTTTACACGACAGAGGGTACCAGAACTTGTCACAGATTTGGGATGTGTAGCTAGGCATAAAAAGGCCCCAGATGTCATTAGCCTAGTACATACCTATGAATCTATGTCTGAGAGCAACAATGTTTTCAGATCTCAGTACTAAAATGTGGCATTATTATAAAAACTATCACCAAAATCAGAATTCATCCGAAAATCTCATTCACATACCTAGGAAACTGTGTTCTGAATTTCATAATGAGTAGATGTAGTTAACAGATAAGAATAAGAACTGCATCCATTAGCCTGTACAGCAATATCTGTGCCAAGTAAGAGTTTCCTGACACTGCGTACATTGATTTGTCACAGCAAAAAAGAAAGCAATGTAACTAACTCTTAGAGGTGTCCACTAATACACCAGATTGTTGTTGTTCTGTAGTACTAGACAGTTTTTGACAGGATTGTACTATCAAAATTGATCCATCCAGTGCTAGAAGTAAAGGAAAATGTGTATACTGCCTCACAATTGAAGTATATTAGTCAAAATGTCTGCCATGATATATATATCAACAGACCACATGAAGTATGTCAATTTCTAAAACTGCTGAGAAAGAGACAATCTCTACAAGGAAGAATTCCCAGTAGATTTTGTCATCAAAATAAAAATTAACCTTAAACATAGACTGTATGCATAAAAAGATAGACAATATACAATAGAAAGGCAAAAGACAGTTTGAACCTCTAAGACTGATCCAACAATAAAATGCTTATATAGACTGAATCAAAACAAGTTTAAAAGACATTTTTGCTAAAACAAAATAAATGGCTACTGGATAAGGTGGATGACCTAAAAAGTTGAACAGAAAAAATAATGTGAGAATAGTTGGTATATTGGAGAAAATGGATGCTGCAAATATGATTAATTCCCTCACCATGTGGATTTCAAAAGTGTTAACCCTTCAGGAGGGTTTCACATATGGTGCAGAGAAAACTTACAGATTTCTCATAAACCTGTAGCTAAGGACGGAGTCCCTCCAAGGTCTATAATTGTCAAATTCATCTCACATCTGGCTAAATAACTTGTTATTAGAACTGCTTGTGCAAGTTCCTCTATAAAAATGTGAAATTCTATCATTGGATTTTTGACAATGACTATTCATAGAAAGCAATTGAAAAAAGGAAGTCATGCTTCCTATTAGTAAACTCCCCAAAATCTGGTGGTATAGTGTTATAAACCCCTACCTGTGGCCTAGTCAACCTGGGTTCGATTAGCAGCTTGTGCGACTGACTGAGCAGCAGGGAGGGATGGGTATTCCTGCTCCAGGTGGCAGGGTATTCAGCCATGATGCTGCCATAAGGGAGGCATGATTCAAGTAAAGATTGATGACAATTGGAGGCTGGCCAGGGAATGGGAAAGGCATATAACAACATCCCCAGGATAGAGGCAGAGAGAGCTGAGCTCCAAGAAACCCCTTATGATTCACAACTAGCTCCAGCAATATAAAAATAAGTCTAGGGGTGCTGGCATCAAGTTGGTAGACCTGGCATGTACATGGGACACTGGGAGCTGTGCCACTAAAAAGATGTCCAAAGGGGGACCTCAGTAAAAAGTGGTATTAAGTTCCACATTTTATTTCCATTAAGATTAACAATATTTCTTAAAGAAGGATTTAGTACTTTTCATTCTTTAGAAGATGCCCTTTCTGTTCTTAAATTTCAAAAGGTCATCAGTCTTCAGGAAGAACTAGACTAGGGCCATATAATCATAAACAGTTGAGCAGAGAGACTTGGATGGAAGAATATTTTTTCTACCAAAAAACAAAAATACTCATGAAAATGGATCATTAATACAGCGGACTAATGTGTTTATCTAAATGAAGTATAATTTTTATCCATCCTGCAGTAAAGTATATAAACTTCATACGAAGCTACACGTTTCTGGATTTCGGTATGGCATTATCCATCTACAACCACTTTTCCCATTTTTGCATATGGAATCAGGGTGTCACTTCCACAGTGACAATCATCCAGAGCCAAGGTTCACCTGGCAGTGTGAAGTTTGTCTCTGCATGATTGTCACTGTTTAAGTGACACCTTGCTCCAGTGTGCAAAAATGAGAAAAAGGGTTATGGATGGCTGGATCGTTTATCATTAATAGGTTCATAAGTTCATAGAAGTATACATTGGTAATAACCATGTGGGCCCTTATGAGCCTAGATGTGCAACCCAAATGTGACCCACAGATTTGATTTATATAGAGGGTGATTTACTGACTGGTTCTGTCCCGTCAAACACATAGGGAATAGACTAGGGGTGAATCTTTGATTACCTATCTATTGGTCCATGTTGTACTTAAACAGGGTTGGGCAGAACTCTGTTTTATATGGATGGGGACCCTGTTCCAGAAAATTTTCTGAGAAACTTGCCTGTCTCTCCAAAATGTCCTATTTATGTCACAAGTAAAATGTAAGTCTTTTTATGTAACAGTTCTGATGCTGCTTGTTTTGTGGCTGTACAAAAGGTCTATCAAAACAGGGTCCTGGGAAACCTTGTACACCATACAAAGATCACATCTCAACAGGGTTTTGAGGCTATCAGTGTAGGACATTCTGTTTACTGCCTGTATTCCATTTGTAATAAACTTTTGTCATAATTCCAGTTGCTGCATGTGTCTGGTCAGATACATTCCAAAGGGTTCATTATGGATTCAATCCTTTAATTTCTCCAAGTCTTTTGAGTTTCTAATATCATGATGGGAATGGACCCCATTCTGAAGTCAAAGTACAATTAAAGTTCATGAAATTAGTATTGTTTCAATCTTTGATGTCAGCCAAAAGTGCTCTTCGCAGCACCCAAAGTGTGCCCAGTAATGACTCCTTCTGCAATTCATATAGAGTTACATGAATTGGTGACATATCTAAATATGATTGTAGATTCTTTTTTATAAGACCCGTTGCTCCTACTACTATTGGAATTGTTTGGGTATCTTTCTTCTACATTGCTCTCGTTTCTGCCTACAGGTCCTGATATTTTATGACTTTGTGTCTCTCTGTATGCAGGACACTACTCACTGGGTGTGGTGATTTCAATGATCAATGCTACTCTTGTCTTCTTTTCTTGGACCACTATATCCATTTTTCTAGCATCTATCTTTTTAACTGTTGGTAATGGATGATCCCATATGATATAGACTTCATCATTTTCTATGATGCTTTGTGGCAAATGTTTCCAGTGTTTTTTGACCACTTCAATACCATAATGTTTGCACAATCCCCAGTGCAACAATCTTGCCACATTATTATGTCTTTCAGTATACAGTCCTTCTGCCATTAGTATGTTGCAACCTGCAATGAGGTGTGCAACTGTTTCCAATTCGGTTTTAAAAAACCTACATTTGCCTGTTTCTCCCACATGTTCAATGGACTTTGTAAACCAACGTGTATGTAGCCCACTATTTTGGGCTGCCAATATTAACCATTCATCTCTTGGTTTGAATTTGCTTCTCCTTAACCATTCCTGCATTAATTCCTGATCAACATGAGATTTTTCCAGAAGTTTTCTATATTTGCAACTATATTTATGCTTTTTCCACATTTCTTGCCTTCTCATCTGGTCTTTCACCTTATATTCTTTCTTTTGTTTTTTTGGCACATTCAGGTAATGCCTGATTTTTATCTGTTTCTGGTTTGATTTCCATTCCTGTTTGATGCCGATATGCTTCTGGTAAATTAAGCAGAGAAGTCATCTTGGATTTATTCTCCTCATGTTTCAAAACTTTCACTACATTTGGGTCTTATGAGGTCAGCAGATATGTGTGGAGTCGCACGATTACAGATCTATACATATAATCAATTTTAAGGAGGTCCATCCCTCTTTCATAACAGGGAATATATAATCTTGGTGTGCAATGATTTTTATAAATCATTTGATGAGCATGAAGCATCCTTCTTGTTTTCCTATCTAATCTATCCAACACATTTTAGGGCCAGTCAATCACTCCAAAACTGTAAGTTAGGACAGGAACAGCAAATTGGTTTATAGCTTGAATTTTGTTCCTAGATGTCATTGCTGTTTTCAGGATTAATTTAAGTCTTCTGAAATATTCCTTACTAAGTTTTACTCACATTTGTTCATAATTTATTGTTGATCCTTCATTAGTTCCCAAGTGTTTATACAATCCCTCTTGTTCAAGTTCTTTTATATCACATTCTTGTTCCAAACTAATGTTTTCCTGATGTTGCAGTTTTCCCTGCTTTAAAGGTTGCTTTTGCACATTTATCTAGACCAAATGGCATTCTTATATCATCTGAAAAAGTTCTGACAACTTGCAGTTGTGCTTTCAGTTCCTTGTCTGATGAGCTATACATTTTTAAATCATCGACAAAGAGAAGGTGAGAAGTCTTCACACTTTACACTTTATATGTGTTTTGTTAACATTCATGGACATGATGCTGAAGAATAATTTTGTCTTCTTCAAAGGGGAATATTTCAGCAAATGAAAGGAGTAGCCATGAGGGCTTCTTCAGCCCAATTTTTCAACAATGTTATTCTATGGTTATGGGTGCCAAAATTTATTTTTGATTCTGGCTTTATGAAATCTATATATAAATATTATAGATACCTAGATGACATCCTTGTTTTATGGGACAATGATATATTGGGAATATTACATTTTTTGGAATATATCAATGCTGCCAACACTTTTTTTCTCATTTACACATACCATTCACATGGATAGTTGAAATTATCTAGTCAAACATCTTTATAAGAACAAACAAGAAATGAGGTATGAATCATCTATTTACAGAAAGCCGACTTATTCTAATAGTTTCCTTCACTATGATAGTAACCACCCTTTTTGGATAAAAAGGAACTTAGCAAAAGGAAAAATAATTAGTTTGTTATGGTTAGTCACTGATGATGATTGTTTCTGCAAGGATCTCAACAATATGAACAAAATTTTTAAACACAGGATTACCCCGTTTGGCTTTTGGATGGGTTAGGTACTATAATTTTGCAAGATGGAAAGACCCACTTTGCCTTTTTACTGTTGAACCCCAATTTTCTGAACAAGTCAGTGAAAATGGAGTTTGATCCTAGCAGGGCTCTAGTTTTGACTTATGATAACAAATCTCCCAAAATAAGATATTATAGAAAAAATGAGCAGAGTCTTTGAAGCCTTTGAGTTGACCAACAAGTTAGGGACACTGACTAAAACTGTTTACAAAAGAGAAAAAAATATGAAAAACTTGTTTGAAAGAAATAGTAATGGAAATGTAGGCCACAAGACTGTAAAAACAGTGACAATGAAAAACTGTGACTCCTTTAAACAATGTAGGTTTATTTTTGAAACTACTAATTTAACAATAGAAAACTTTAACAAAATTCTTCCATTACAAGGGTTTTTTGTCTGTGGTACAAGAGGGGTAGCTTATGTGGTGACCTGCTTGTCTTGTCCTGCTTTCTATAAAGGAAAGACAGAGAACAAGCTTAAAAAATAATTTATTAGCACATGTATGCAATTAAGAAGAAGGCCACTACTAATACATTATGCAGGCATTCAAACGAGTGTCAGAATTTAAATAAATTTGTTTTTTTGTTTGTTGGAGAAGGTAGCTATTAATATTAGGGGAGGAAATTGGCCAGCATATCTTGAATATAGAGAAACATATTGATAGATTTTACTTAATGCAACACAATTTCCAAGAATCAATGACAATTTTTATATAAGTAGTCTGTTCAATGCTACTTCTGTCTTTTGAACTGTTGATAATGGGTGATCCCATGTGATATAAACTTCATCATTTTGTATGATGCTTTGTGGTTCATGATTCCAGTATTGTTCAGCCACTTTGATAGCATAATGTTTGCAGAATCCCCATTACAACAGTTTTGCTACATTATTATGCCTTTCAGTATACAATCCTTATGCCATTAGTGTGTCGCAGCCAGCAACAAGGTGTGTGACTGTTTCCAATTTGGTTTTACAAAACCTACAATTGTCTGTTTCTCTCACATGTTCAATGGACTTTGTAAACCAGCGTGTATGTAGCCCACTATCTTGGGCTGCCAATGTTAACCTTTCATTTCTTGGTTTGAATGCGCCTCTCTTTAACCATTCCTGCATTTGTTCTTGATCAACATGAGCCTCTTCCAGAAGTTTTCAATACTTACAACTATATTTATGTTTTTTTCACATTTCTTGCCTTCTCATCTGGTCCTTCATCTTATATTCTTTCTTTAGTGTTTTGGCACATTCAGTTGCTGCCTGGTTTTTATCTACTTCTGGTTTGATTTTCATTCCTGCTTGACATCAACATGCTTCTGCTAAATTAAGCCAAGAAGTCATCTTAGATTTATTCTCCTCATGTTTCAAAACTTTCAGTACATTTGGATCTTGTGAGGTCAGTAGGTATGTGTGGAGTCCCACTATTGCAGATCTATACCTGTAATCAATTTCAAGGAGAATGGGGATTATATAGTCTTGGTATACACTTATTTTTATAAATCATTTGGTGAGCATGAAGTATCCTTTTTGTTTTAATATCTAATCTACCCAACATGTTTTGGCACCAGTCAATCACTTCAAACTGTACATTAGGACAGGAAGAGCAAATTGATTTATAGCTTGGATCTTGTTCCTAGAAGTCAATGCTGCTCTCAGGATTAATTTAACTCTTCTAAAGTATTCCTTACAGAGTTTTATTTGCCTTTGTTAATGTTTTATTGCTGATCCTTCATCAATTACTAAGTATTTATACACTCCCTCTTGCTCAAGTTCTTTTACATCACATTCTTGTCCCAAACCAATGTTTTATTGGTGCTTCAGTTTTCCTGCTTTAAAGGTTGTTTTTGTACATTTATCAAGACCAAATGACATTCTAATATCATCTGAAAGAGTTTTGATAACCTGCAGCTGTGCTTTCAGTTCCTCATCTGATGAGCTATACAGTTTTAAATCATCGACAAAGAGAAGATGAGAAGTCATTAGACTTTGTTGTTTTCTAGGAGCCAAATTGTAGCCATGGCCTAAGCTGTTAAGTAATGAGCTTAGTGGATTAATGGCAAGGCAGAATAGCAACAGTGACAGAGAGTCACCCTGGAATATTCCCATTTGAATTTTTATCCCTGGGATAATAATCTGTCCTTTATCATGGCTTAATTGCAAAGTGGTCTGCGATTGTCTCATGGTTACTGTAATGCAGTCAATCAGTGCAGGAAGTATCTTATACATTTTTAAGCACTCTTTTATCCATGAATGTTGGATGCTATCAAATGGTTTTTTGTAGACGATCCATGCCATACTTAGATTCTTCCCCTTTTTACAGTTCTCCACTATAACTTTATTTAACAACAAATGATCCTTTGTTCCATGCGACTTTCTTTTATTGCCCTTTTGTTCTACTGCCATAGTTGATTTTTCTTCTAAATGACTATAAATTCTGTTGGCTTCAATTTCCATATATAGTTTATACATCATCAGAAGGCAAGTTATTGGTCTATAATTTTTAGGGTAGCTTGCAGGTCACTCTTAAGTAAGAGCAGTGTTTTGCTTGTTAGCCAGTGTGGTGTCTGTTTGGGGTGTGCATCTAAATATTTCTTGCTCATGGCTAAATCCTCATGCAAATATGTTAATACTTTTATCCAAAATTTAAGTACTGCATCTCGGCCTGGGGTTTTCCAGTTAGAACTTTTTCTTAACTTTGTTTCAGTCTCGCTGGCTGTTACTTCATCCCATTTCATATCCTGTACCTTTAAATTTCTTATTCTTTCTTTTACTTCTTCTATCCATTTAGCATCTTTATGCTCCACAGGATCTTCATAGATACTTCTCCAAAATGTATCTACTTCCACTTTTTTGGTGGTCTTTCAATTCTTTTTACCTTATTTCCCAGTGCTCTATAAAACATTTTTGGGTCATCAATAAATTGCTTAGTTTTTACTTTTCCCTTATATTTATCTGTGTATCTTCTAAATGTTTCCACCTGTGCTGAAATTTTTAGTTTATTTGCAATAGTGCATGATAGATCCTGGTCTGTTCCAATACTGTGCATAGCTTTAGTCACATCTATCTTTCTTAATATTTTTTTGCTCTATTCCCTCTTCTATAATCTAACAGTGGCACTTCTTGTCTTAATTGCTTTATAGTTTTCTTTGTTCGATACTTCCATGATGGTATTCGATTTCTCCCCTTCCTTACCATCACTGCCCTGTGATCTTATGGTAGAACTTTATCAGTTATTAATTTAGCAGCACAGTAGTTTATCCTGTTTACTTCTGTTTTATTGCATGGATCTTTACGGACAGTCCTAATTACTACATTCATTTATTTTATTAGACTTCTTACTTGTGGGGTGTTATTGACATTCTGCAGTCTATTTCTCTCATTGACCTTAATATATCTCTCCATGTCCATTAAATCAAGCAACGTTTCTCTTAGCTCATTTTCTTCCAAAGTGAGGGCACATCCCTTGTGTTCAGTTTCCTGCGGGCATTCTATGGAAAGTTCTATAGCATCTTCCTGTGGCACATTTTCTTCAGTTTCATCCTGTGTCATCTGTTGCTCTGTCATATGGGAAATCACTGGCCTATCACTCCTCAACATTGACTGCATCAGAGTTTCCAGTTTCCTGCTCCTTTCCTTGCTGTCTAGCTTCAAGTGAATGTTTATACTGATTTCCTGTGGAAGGCTCCACCTGACCAATTGCTTCCTGTTCCACTGGTTTCCCCTTAATTTGGATATCCATTGCTTTATCCTGTTGTAGTGCTTTCTGCATTTGATTTTCTACACTGAATCCTTCTATTTGCAGCTGCTCCATAACCTCAATTTCTATTTCTTTGACTTTTACATTACTAACTCTTTTTCTACCTTTCCTCTTAGTCTTCTTATTTTTTGAATTGTAAAGTTTTCTATATCTGGAATCATTTTCCTGTATTTCTCTTCAAATATTTTTGGTGCTGCTCTTTTTGTATTGGTTAGTTTTGCTTTCTCCTTTGCATAAATATTACACCATAATAAATCTCTTTTCCTTTCCCATGTCCGTATTTCTTCTTCACGTCTCCTGATCTTCTTGCTTTTCCTTATTCTGGGTACCGACTCCATCATGCTGTGATGTAGTCTGTGTTAGACCTTCTACATTAAATCCTTCACTTCGCAGGCACTCCATAACTTCAACTTCTATTTCTTTAACTTCTGCTTTACTAATCTTCTTTTCAACATTACATATTTGTGATATTAATTTTTTTATTGTGAAATTTTCCATATCTGGATGCTTTTGCCTGTATTTCTCTTTGAATATCTTTGAGACTACCTTCTCTATATTTGTTAACTTGGCTTTCTCCTTTGCATAAATATTGCACCATATCAAATTTCGCTTTCTTTCCCAAGTCCATATTTCTTTTTTATATTTTTCAAATATTTTTAGGTTTTGTTGTTTATATTTTTGCAGTTCCTCATATGCTTCTTTTTCCAGACAAATTAACGTTTCTTGATCTATATACTGTTTTTCAAAAATCTGTTGTATTAATGAATGCAAATTTTTATTTGAAGCTTCTGACAGTTTTCATGTGGACATATTTTTCTTTCCTCTAATTTCTCTCTTAATCATTTTGTATACCTTGTGTCTGGAAATTGTGGGCTTTTACATAATAGTAACAACACATAATTTCTTTCTTATCCTCAATAGTCCACTCTATCGTCTTTATGGCTCTTCTTTGGCCAATCAATTTTTGTGGACTCCTACTTCCTTCTACAACGGGGGGGGGGGGCATCCTCCCCCCGAGCCTGGCTTGACCCCATTGTAAGAATGTTTCCATATTTTGAGGATTCTACACTGCCATTTTTTCCAGTCCTGGCACCAGTGCACATACCAGGATTGGGCACTTTTTTATCCTGGGTCTTGTTCACCCAGCTATCTTTTTTGTTTTTGACTTACTTCTGTCCATGATATATGCTATTTAAATACAGTCTGTATATCAGTGCCACCTTGGTGAGATTTTGTGAAAAACAGGGTCCACCTCGCAAAGGTACTCACCAAGACTTGAGGATGAATTCAATTTTAGCACTCCTACTTTCCTTTGCTTACAGCCTACTATATGACTGAGCATGTTACTTAATCAGACAGTGCACTGAGGCTTTTGGAAACTAGAATGATCTCTTTAATAGTTTCCTTGACTACTTACCTGGAAACTACCTCTGAACCTAAAAAAATTAAACATTCATTTAAATGGATATAAACAAGTCTATGATAATGATGGACATGAAATGAAAACAGTTTATCTTTTACAATTTTAATTTAGATAATTTTAAAATAATTTATTTATCATGTGTTTACGGAACAGGTGAGATGGTCTACTGATGCTTTTAAATCATGATCTTGCAAATTGCATAAAGTACAGTAAGTAGGTAGAATAGCACAGCAATATATACATTCAGTATGATTATTTATTTATTTATTTGCAGTTGGTTTACCAGGATAGTCCATTGGGCCAAATGAACCCATTTTCAATGGAGTCCTGGGGAGAAAAGCTCCAAATAAGGTTACAGTAGGATTTACATCCATATTACAATAATTACAAGAATTTTACAAATAGAGCATACAATATGTGGTAGACAGAGTACTGTTCACGTTACAGTTAGAGCAAACACTTTTAGGAAGAACAACTGGTGGTAAACATTTTAGATGATACAGGCTAGAGAAAGTAAGCATTTCAATTTAGAAAGTAAGAAACAATTGCAACAGAGCAGACAATGTAGTGTACAAAAATTTTTTTTTTTTTTTTTTTTTTTTTTAGGAGGAACGTGGAAAGTGTCAAGTCAGTATGGATCATGAAGGATGTGAGCATGAGCATTCCCACTGGGAAAGTAGATGTGAGTGAAGAGATTTTTTGAATGTAAGGTGGTTGAAAGTGGTGCAAATGGCAGGAGGTAGGGAGTTCCAGAGTCGTGCAAAGCTAAAGTTTAGGAGATTTTTACCAGGGGGACGATTTGGCTTATACAATTCGATTAGATTTTGGTTGTTAGATCTAAGTACCCTGCTGGGAAGGTGAAATTTAAATGCAGAAGAAAGAGATGGACCGAGGTCAGGTTTGAATATGAGCAAGAGTAAGTTGAGAATAGATAAGTTGGTTAGGAAGTTCAAGCCATTTTAATTTATGGAGTGAAGAGCAATGGTGGGTAGAAGATTTATGGCTGGTAGTGAATTTAGCAATTTTATTGTAACAGGTGGAAAGTTTTGTTTTAAGGGAAGATTGGATGTTGATTAGGAGTGGGGCTCCGTAGAGAAGAGAGGGGATGAGGAATGAGGTAGAGAGAGTGATTTTAGTGGAGGGTGTAAGGTAGCGATTGTGTCGGTATAGCATGCCAAGTTTTTGATATGTTTTTTTTATGTTGAGTTGAATGTGAGAGTTGAATTTAAGGTGACTGTCTATTTGAACACCAAGTAATTTAGCATTGGACACCAATTCCAGGGATGTGTTATTGTGGCTGTTAATTAATAGAGAATTAATATTGATAGAGATGTGTTTAGAGGGGGTAAATACCATTAGTTTGGTTTTAGAGGCATTAAGAACAAGGTGGTTATCTTTCATCCAGAGTTCAGTGGAAGAGAAGGCATCTTGTGTAAGCTTTTGTAGTACTGGGAAGGATGTAGCAGTGCAGATGATAGTTGAATTATCTGTGTATGGGATAATGCTGGAGAATGGAATAGAG
The DNA here is from genome assembly GCF_019279795.1 of Protopterus annectens. Classification (NCBI taxonomy): domain Eukaryota; kingdom Metazoa; phylum Chordata; order Ceratodontiformes; family Protopteridae; genus Protopterus; species Protopterus annectens. The sequence continues at coordinate 600,165,398 of NC_056747.1, forward strand.
TTGTGGAAGTCGTTAATGAATATATTAAATAGCAGAGGACCCAGTATGGAGCCCTGGGGAACTCCAGTTGGGGTGATTAGAAAAGAGGATGTGGCCTTTTTCCATTTAACTGCTTGATATCTATTAGATAAGTAGCTAGAGACCAGGACAGTGAGGAAGGAGATAAGTTGAGTTGAGAGAGTTTGGTTAGAAGGAGCTTGTGAGAGATAGTGTCAAAGGCCTTTGAAAGATCAAGTAAGAGGGTAGAGACAATATGACCAGAGTCCCGAGCTTTATTTACAGTTTCTAGGAAGGAGAGGAGGGCTGACATAGTGCTGTGGCCGGGTCTAAAACTGTGCTGAGTTGGAGTGAGCAGATTATTGCCTAAGAGGTAAGGTAGTAGCTGTAAATGGATACACTTTTCTAGGAGTTTAGAGATGGGGGATAAGATAGCTATGGGGTGGAAGTTTGCAATATTGTTGTTATTGCCACCTTTGTGTAAAGGTATGATGTAAGCCTTTTTCCAGATTTGGGGTACCATGCTTTCTTGGATAGAGCGGTTGATTAATATACCGATGGGGTAGGCTATGGCCTCAGCAGAAATGCTGAAGAAGTAAGAAGGAATGTTGTCAGGGGCATTGGAGCATGGTTTTAGTTTTTGTAAAAGTTTTTTTATTGTGGATGTCGGAATTGGTTTTAGTGATAGAGGTGTGTGAAGAGGGGGTGACAGAGATGGAGAGGGAGTGGTAGTAGAGATGGAGGAGTAGGGAGGAGGTGTGTGAAGAGGGGGTGACAGAGATGGAGAGGGAGTGGTAGTAGAGATGGAGGAGTAGGGAGGAGGTGTGTGAAGAGGGGTGACAGAGATGGAGAGGGAGTGGTAGTAGAGATGGAGGAGTAGGGAGGAGGTGTGTGAAGAGGGGGTGACAGAGATGGAGAGGGAGTGGTAGTAGAGATGGAGGAGTAGGGAGGAGTGCTAGTGGGAGAAGTGGAGGATGGAGAGGTATTGGAGAATGAAGATGTTAGTTTGGAGATAGAATCTATGAAAAATGAGTTGAATTGTGTAGCTAAGACATTGTCAGAAGCATTGGGGTCAGGAGTGGGGTTGAGTAAGTTGCCAGGATTGATAAGGGTAGATATTCCTTTCCAGAACTTCTGAGGGTTTGTTTTATTATTGTTTTGAAGTTTGGAGAAATAGTTTTGTCGATCAGCAATAATGAGCTTTTTTACTTTATTTCTGAGTGTTTTGAATTCGAGATGGGAGAGGGGAGATTTATTTTTATGGTAAAGCGCCCAGACTTTATCTCTGTGTTTCATAGCTGCTAGAGTAGTTTTGGTTAGCCAAGGTGTAGTTTTTAGTTTTATTCTTTTGGAGCTTAGGGGAGCATGGTGATCTATGATATTTAAAAAGGTTGTGTTGAAGTGAGCTACTGCATCATCTAGGGTTAGAGTTTTTAGAATATCCCAGTTGATTGCTTTTAGAGAGTCAGTGAAAGCTGTTGGTTTAAAGTTTTTTTGATTGTGTATGGTAATGTAGTTATGTGTTCTTAGTAAAGGTGCAATGGTGGGCAGGTGATCACTGAGGGAGTCTGGAAGTGTACCACTGTCAGAGAAGTAATGAGGGTGAGAGACTAAGATCCAGTCTAGAATGCTACCAGAAGATAGAGTTTTAGAGGGGCGGGTTGTGGAATTAATTAGCTGTGAGAAGTTGTAAAGGTTTATGTTAAGTGGTCTTGTGTTTGACTGAATGGAGGACCAGTTTATGTTAGTATCTCCTAGGATTATTATTTCATTGTTAATATTAGTGGAGAGCCAGAAGAGTATATTTTCTAATGTAGTAATATTGTCTCCAGGGGGGATGTAGATGGAGACTATTACTATGTGTTTGTGTTTATTAAGTTGAAATTTTGTCAAGAGTATTTCTGCATTGTTGAATTTGGGAATAGGCTTGTTATAAGGGGTGACTGACAGGGAGGATGAATACAAAAGAGCAACACCACCACCTTTTTTGTGGGATCTGTCTTTTCAGATGATAGAGTAGTTTGGTGGTGTTATTTCATGGTCTTTTATGTGAGACTTTAGCCATGTTTCAGATATAGATAAAATGTTGGGTTTATTGTGTGAGAGCCAGGCATGGAGGCTTGGGATTTTGTTTACTATGCTTTGGGAGTTTAGGGAGGTAAAAAATATACACTTGTCTATGTTGGAGGGGTTTGAGGGGACAGGGTTGGGATGTATGTCTCCTGATAATAGGGTAGTAATTAGATTAAATATTGATTTGTATAAAACAAACATGTATAGGTGTGACTATTGCACATATGTAAGCAATACCAGTATTTACTGATATTTACAGTATTTACAATTGCTAAATATTCAGTTCACTAGGAAATCTCTGGTCAGGTGGAAAGATGAGACTTTATCCTAGACACTGTGAAAAGCAGTTGATGGAGCATATTAGCCAGAGTCTTTAAAACATGTGCAAGTGGTCTAACTTTAATGGGTTTTCTTAATGCTGAATTACATTGTTTTATAGATTCTTCATATTTGAGTTCACTTGATAGTTGGTTCCAGGTGACAGGACTAAGTCTATAAAAGACTCTTTCCACTGCAGTAGTTTTAAACCACTGCATAGCTAGCATGTCACTTTCTTGGATTCCTCCTCAGGTATAACTTAAGAGCGAGTCTTCCCTTTGGTAGTATGCAGTATTCCAGAGGGAATATAAACTGCACATATGGGCCACCAATTGTAACATTGCATTTCACCCATTGTAATGGATACTTAGAAATAACCTATATAAAGTATTTATTTGAAAGTATATCTACCTATATAGATATATACTTATATAGATATAGGTGTGTGTGTGTGTGTGTGTGTGTGTGTGTGTGTGTGTGTGTGTGTGTGTGTATGTATGTGTATATATATATATATATATATATATATATATATATATATATATATATATATATATGTATATAAAGTAAAGGCAACTAGCAAAACTGGGAAGTTAGTGAAAAAGAAAAGTAAAACAGAATTAGAAGGGTTGTCTGGATGAGATTTTATTTCAAACTAAGAACCATAAGTTCCTTGGAAGGGAATTGACTCAGATGTAGTTTGGTTATTTTTAATATATTTGACTCTTGTTTTTCATGTTTATGGCAAATAAAATTAACTTTCAGGCAATAGTTGTCCTTTTGTTTCCATAAAAGCTTATTTCAACTTATTCGCTCCACTGGAGTCCTGGAAGATTTTACTCTTAACTCCTAATGATAGCATCCTGAGCTTTTTGATAAAATCAAGTTATAGCCTCACATTTCAAACAAATGTTCATTTAACTGTAGTCATAAGGGTTAGTAAAGAAATGCAAATGGCAAACAGTTCAACATAGACAGATCTTTGTAGTGGTAGTGCTCATTAGATCTTAAGTATTAAACTTGATTTTGTTAGACAAAATAAACCCAGTAACTATTAATTTTGTACAGTTTTGTAAACAACTTACAGTATCTCAGAAACAACTCATGTTATATACATACTGCCAGCAGTATTTTATTCACCTATCTGTAAATATTTATATGAGGCTTAGCTAGGGTTGCCACCTCTCCATTTTTTTCTGGACTATCTAGAAATCAAACTGATTGTCCACTAGTCCAGAAAACACCGTACAAACTCCAGTATTCTGTTTCAAAAAAGAAACAGACTATTGGAGTTTGTTAAATCATAGATTTACTATGCTTTTGTACAGAAAAGCATTGTAAATCGGCAGAAAGCAGGCATCCGGAACAGATAAAGAGGATGTTCCCCATCAGTTAATGTCATAAAGACTTCACAAAATGGGTTTAACGTGGATGGTAGAGGGGGCAGAAATGCACAGGGTTATTGGTGACGCAAGGGGTGTGGCTTTTCTTTGGTTTTAGCTACAATGAAATGTGGCAACCCTAGGCTAAGCGGTGAGGTTCACATTACTTGGTTGTTGATTAATTTAGAAAAAAAATAGCATTTAAATAGTATGTGAACAACAATTAGCATCTCTTAAGCAGCACTAGAAAAGAGATCAAACATCAGTACAGATGTGTTATACATAATCTCACCTTTAAGATAAAATTGTACAATAGCCTGCATGCAGCATGGTTTTGAAATTATTAGTGCAGATATGAGCAGTCTACACTATTATATAAGCTAAAGACTTGGGTTATTATGCAGATGATAGAAAAGCAGTTAGTAATAGCAGTATATCTGTTATTGATGGGTCTACTTGAGTAGACTGAATTTACATTTATACAAATTTTATTTTATCGAGATGACAACACTGAACTTTCACTAAACTGAAACCTCACATGACCAGAATCATTAACTGGGAAAGAAAATACTTGGCCAACATTGAACCTGAAAACACACTGCAGTATGTCAAACCCACCCAAGTTGGGGGGCTATGCCCCCCTAACTAAATATACCAACTTCAGGATCACAATGTAGTGAAGAAAAGGGCAAAATTTACCATGAAAGCCATGTATTTCTTTCCCAGTTAAAAAGTGCAGTAATGTGGGGTTTCTGTTTACTGAAAGTATAGTGTTGTCATCTCGGTAAAATAAAATTCAGATAAATGTAAATTTGGTCTACCCAAGTAGACCTGTAACTGATATAAGATATCTTCCTTAAAATATGTTAATTTAATGCAAATAGAATCAACAGTGACAATAAGAGAGGTAGTTTGTTTATGTGTTTAAAATGCATAAAACAAAAGTGCCTTTTTACAAGAAAACCCATTTACATTCAGATGAGATTAATAGATTAAATACAAAGGAATATATAGTATTTACAAGTTTTGACTTTAAAGAAATGAGTACAGGGACTGCAGTCTCAAGAGAAAATTGTATTGTAATGCTTAGGGTTATTGACTCATACATTGATGATAAAGGTATAATGTATATGGTCATTATTGAATATCTTAAAAGAATGTTATACTTAACAAGTTTGTACTGGATTTCAGTTATTGGAGTTAAATTCTCCAGTGGGTATCTATAAATTTTAACATTGAATATAAAGGAAATAACTATAATGGTAGTTACTTGAACTGGATACTTAAAGAAAATGATACCAGTGCAGCTAACAAACCTAGGATTTCTGTATCAACTAAGGCTTTAGTAAACTTTACTGACTTATTTAATCTTACAAATGTTAATAACTTTTTGATTTAAATTATGTGTTATACATGCATTACTCACAGATTTAATATGCAGTCAAAAAATTGATAAGAGCATAGATTTCAAATGACTCGGTTTCTAAAACAGAAAAGGTAAAGATAATAACAGGTCCTTTATCAGATCACAGTGCAAATACTTATACTGTAATGATAAATCCAGGAAAATGTGCTTCTTTTAATGGACTACCAGCTTGCATAGCAAAAAATTAAAATATTTCATTGATTGGTTTCTATCGGAAATATAAAATTTTTATACTTCAGTGATAATGGTGAAGTGTCTGGTGTGATCCTGTGGAACTAGATGAAAGATATTTCTTTGTCAAAGTCTCTACTCAGTGTTACAAAAGGGAAAGCAATAGGATAAAGACTATCGGGACTGCAAGGAAAGTTAGGCCTTTTTTTTGTTTTTTGAAATGTTTAACATTATTTTGTCTATTACCAGAAAAGAAACAAAAAATGAATGCAATGTTTCAGAAGATCCTACAGTATAAGATTTCATTAGGTTTAGTCAAAGTCAAATTAAATTCTTATTCTCTAACTGCTAAAAGCTTATATAAGTTAGCTCTTAGATCCAAACTTCTAGCAAGAACTAATCGCATAAACAGTATATCTATAACTGATAGTTATTGAAAATATACACATGAAAGAAACACTATGAGCAAATTAATGCATGGGATAGTAGTGTAGAAAATAATAATAATAATAATAAAAAAACAACTGCCACATTTTTAAGTAAGAATATACAAAAGAAAGCATTTTCAGAGCAAATCAGAAAAACAAATAATAATGTATTTATAACATAAGTGAATGTGGAAATTAAAACATTGAATGGAAATACAGCTCCAGATAATGATAGTATCTTTCAGAATTATATAAAATATTATCCATCGCAGAAAATAAAACTACATTTGACATACCCCATCATGAAAATTAAAACAGAATAGAGATCCATCTATATTCCCTCTTATAAACCTTTATTTATTTTGAATTTGTTAATTGGAGTAAAACACTGATCCCAATGGACCAACTTTTCAGCTGAAAAAGTACTACAAAATGTTTATGCCAATCCTTGCTAACAGATTAAAAAATATAATACCTATTAATAGGGGAAGATCAGACAGCTTTATATCAACTATACAAACATAGGATAACATCAAAATAATAATTACTTCAACTCATTATGTTGATAATAATAAGCAAGATCTATCTATAATTAGACTAGATCTAGATAAGGCCTTTGATTCAGTAAACTTACCTTAATTAACTAAAGTATTAGAAATATAAAAATGACCACATAATTTTACATATCGTATTAATCATCTTTATCAAGATTTATTTTCCTGTGTTAAACTGGGATTTTTTTTATATATCAGCCAAAAAAGATAAACGGGCATGAAACAAATGCATCCCTTGTCTCATTTATTATTTGCATTGGCAATTGTGCCAATAACAAATTATATAAAACTTATCAGTGATATACAAGAATTTAAAATAAATGATCTATACATGCTTGCCTATATGCTGTTAACAACAGGTAAAACTGATTCTTCACTAATACATATAAATATTTATCAAAAAGTTAACTAAAATATACTGAACTGATGTCATGTCTGAACTTAAATCAGAATAAAACTAACACCTTATTAATTAGCAAAGAGTTGCATTATTTGATGGAAATTAATAATGAATTTACTTGCAATAATAAACCGATTAAACATTTAGTGGAAACACTTATATGTAATTGTAATGAAATGACAACAATAAATTATAAATTATTAAAACTATAATAAAAATGGAACATTTTGTAATGTTATATATAAACCAAGGAGAGACTTTGCAGTGTGGAGGGTATGAAGTTCACTCCTTGAAATAAGTTATGCATCTAGTTTACTAATAAAAATTGAACTTTAAAATATGTACTACAAAATAATAAAATAGTAAGTAGCCCACAGTTGAGTTGAAAATGGAATATCCTTTATTGAAACACACAAGCATGAGGCTGTGGAAAGAGTTGAAATGCAGGAAGCTGGTGGTTTGATTCAGGTAGTTGATAGGATCTTCTAATTTAGCACTGTCTTGGTGGTGTGGGTCTCAGTGTTCCAGATGTTGCTCTTGGTAGCCATGCTTTCTTCTTGGTTATCTTGTTGGTTCTGCATCTAGTGTTGGTTCTGGTTCAGGTTTTCCTCCAGCATATCACTCTGATGGTTATGGTCCATTCTGTGATCCTGGGTCTGGCTCTGATCTAGGTAACCCTGCCCCTTGTTGGAACTCCGAAGTGTACTAGTAGCCAAGGGTGTCTGCATAGATGGTAGTGGTGGGGGAACTTGCTCCATCCATGTCATACCTCTGTCGAGTTCTTTGCATCTATTTTCCTCTCAAAAAACCTACTGGAGTTGCTGGTGGTATTTTTGTAGCCTCTGTTGAATCTCCTGTTACCACTTCTATAGCTGTCATAGTTAAAAATCCTCTTTCTTTATTCTTGCTTTTTGTCTTATTAAATCTCTCAGGGTCATCCTTATGATCCTGATCCCTTTTCATTTTCTTCAGTTTATGTTTTTTAATAAGTTCATAGGTTCATAGATTAGTACTAGGCTAACTGTCCTTGTGGGCCATTTTAAGCCTAGCAAATGACTCCATGTGAGAATCAAACCGTAGACCTTTTGTTTATAAGGTAAATACCTTAACCTCTATGCCAACCTCCCACCCTGGATTATTCAAAGCTTTTTATCTTCTGTCTCAGAGAGTCAAACCTTGCATCAAGGTATTCTTGGTTCTCATTTAATATAGCTGTCTCCAGCTCTGAGATTACAGTTTTAGTTGCTTCCTGTTTGGCCTGGTTATTTTAAGGAGCAGTCTTATGAAGTTGTAGCTAGCATTAGTTAAGGTATCAAACCATTCAGCCATCGGGTTTCATAAATATGATTCCACATAGGCTTCTTGTTAAAGCACAGACCCCCTAAGCAGCCTCTTCTTATCCAGACTTTGTTATAAGTAAATTTGCTCTCAAAATAGCCCTTTCATGTGTTTCAGTTCTTTTTACTAGCTTACTACAAGAGTCAGATTTTGTCATGCCTTGGTTATGAGCCTCCTCACCATTACTGTTCCCTAGATTAATCCTGTCATTATCATTCTCCTGCTAGGTTGGTGCTGCCAGCAATTCCAATAGTCTGCCATTTTCTGTGTTAAAGTCCCAGTGGTGGAAAACACACACACACTGCAGTCCAACGGGACCAATGAATGGATAAAACACTGCAAGGACTTCACAGTGTACCACTGCAAAAAGAAAAATTTGTGGTATCCCTTGAAATCTCACAAAACCCAAGATGCAACCTATAGTGGGTCAAAATAAATCAAGCAGAAACTTTGCAGTGTAGAGGATGTGAAGTTCACTCCTTGAAATATGTTATGCACCTAGTTCAGGGGGTGTGAGGGGAACAGGGGGACTTCCCCCTTGAAAAGCGAACATGCTAACACTGACTTTCGATTCTGAAAGTTTGGTGTTGGGAATGGGACCATCACAGTTATCAGTTACGATATTTTCATGTTTTCGGTTTGGTATTGTGCATAAATGCACAACTGATATTCCACATTTTGATAGTAAACTATATATATATATATATATATATATATATATATATATATATATATGTGTGTATATCATATTCATTGGTGAACATGACTGCCCTTTAAACCATCACATTTACAACACTCCAGAAATAGATTCCATAGTTAGAAATCCAAGAACCTATGCCAGCAATGAACTGTCCTTTTATCAACACTTATCAACTATTGTAAGTACATTCAGTCCCCATACTACAGGACTTACTAAAGTAGGTCCTGACATTCCAAATATGTACAGTTAAAATTATATAGAAAAAGGAAGGTATTGGTTGTTGGAGGTACAAATCCTTAATCAAAGCAGATTGACAGCTTATGGTTAATGCCTGTAAACTTCTTCAACATGTTGGAAAAAAGTCACTATTTTTGCAAGCATTGCAGTCTGATAAATTTATATTAACTAATCTTTTAGTGATTTTAAATGCTTCAATTCCTGATATGTACCCAAGTCTCAATTCCTGTTTCTATTGTTCTTATTAACAATAGCTAAGAAAATTACTACAATGAATTGAACAAAGTTAGTTATGCCTTTATTTATAGAATTTATGAATATTGTCACCATTGCTTGCATAAACACTTGTCCAGTATTAAAATGAAAACAAAGAAAATAATGAGTGATTTACTGGACAAAACTGATAGTGGTCTATGTTCAGTTTATGACTGTTTAATAAATTTTATTAATGTGTATAGCAAGAATTGATGTAGACACATGTAAGCAATTAGTTCTTTTATTTTGTAAATGTCCTTCATTCTGTATTTAAAATTTCAATATAAAATATTTAAAAACAGAGTCCTCTGCAGCCAGTTAATGGAGTCAACATTATTTTCTGTACTCAAGACAGTGATTAGTGTCTTCTTTTCACATCCTGCATACAAATGAATGATAAATGTACAATAGAGACATATTTGTCTCCTTCAGCTGAACCAGCTTCCAAAGACTTTAGGTTTATTTGCCAAGTATTCTTAACACAATCAGTAGGTTTCTTAGAAAAGTAGTTGTGCATTCATGGTTGAGGTTATAATATAATCAGGGTAGCACAATGGGATAGACACTTCACTTTCTTAATGAATTTCAAAGTGCTTTCTCCTGATTTTTAAGAGTTCTTTTTGGATGAATGTACATTGAAAATTTGTGCTATTCACTGTTCTGCTCAGGTCTTGCTGGGAAAAATCAAAGCTGGAAACAAGATGTAAACTTAACAGTACAATCTTTAAGAAATGTGATTAAGCCAATGCAGTTTCATCAGTGGTAAACGAAAATGGAGCATATGACTGTGCCATTGGAATCCCCCCAAAAGTGTCATCTGGGCTCTTAGAAATAACCTAATCAGTGTCAATAACTACAAGGCAATTGAGGGACATGGTCTATAACTGGTATGAAGAAAATTCAAATGTAACTCCATGAAAAAGGGATGTACAATACTATACTGAGCAGTATATGGCAGCTGACAACTTTAACATATCATCCTTCACAAGATGCGCTATAATGATGATTATTACCAAGATCAGCATTTAAACAAAAGTTAAACTTAAGCAAAAAGCAAAACCTGATGGTATCCAACACACTGGAGACTTTCTTCATGAATTAATTCAAAGGTTCATAGGAGAATACTAGGCTAACTGTCCTGAAGGGTCATTTTAAACCTAGCCAATTACTTCAGATCGGAATCAAACCCTGTACCTTAACCATTATGCCAAGACCAAGTCACAATATACTTAAAATTGTTTTGCTTAATCATGGCTGCAACCACAAATAAAATATTCATGCAATGCAAGACCTTTCTTGATGAAGCACTATGTCAGAGTGAACAACAGAGTGATTGCTCAGTAACAACCATTGCTGCTGGAGGCAATCTCCACTTGATATGATTCAGTAAGTGACAGGTCACATGTGTAACAATTGGGCTGAGAATTAAGAAATAATGAAAGAGTCCCAAGGTGGCATGCAGCTAGCTGTTTACCTTTACTTATAAGATGATATAAATATATGCAAGAAACTGGATGATCAATATATTGGTTCCCAAACAGGGTAAAGTGACCAGTCTTTTAGAATAAACAGCCCCACATATTCTATCCAACCATTGCTGTTCAGTTGTATCTGACTCCTACAGTGACCTTATGAACAGTTGTCATCCTCAGAGTTTGCTAGTTGCATCTCTGAAGTTTACAAGCAAAATCAGTTACATTTCTGATATCAGTTTTTGCTCTTATATAAATTAAATATCATTATTTATTTTGTTGTTTCATTGATTTCAACTCATATTCCGATTTTTGTAGAGTAGGAAAGCATATTTAAATTTTATGTTACACAGATGATACTCATTTCAACATTGATGCACTTCTTCTTCATAATATATTAATGTGACTTCTCTCAATCTTAAATTTCAGTTTGTCTCAGATCAACTTGTAAAGGAACTATAATATTTACATTAATATATTTTATTGTAGATGCTATGGTTATTAACTGACTCAATTAAAAAATAATTTTAGATCATTATTCCAATATAAGTTTAATTAATGTCATGCTTATTTAAGACATATTTAGAGTAAACATTGAAATATAATTAATCATGGTAAGAGATCTCTTAAGTGTATCTTTTTTTCTGGATGAGGTAATTACATTACGCTTCTGACTTTCATATTATCAGGTTACAAGCTTTCTTGAGTTAAAAAAATGGCCCAACAGTTCAGTACTGTTGATTTTGTAATTAATCTTGTTTAGCTTGAGAGTATATTGTCTCATTGCACTCAGTAAATGAATCAGACTTTATTCTCACCAATTAGTTTCTCAAGGATGTCAGCAAATCATTAAAACTTGTCAGTAATATGCAACAGCTCTTTGAACCCCTTCAGGAGCTGATGAAATACCAAAAGGAGATCACAGGAATCTGTATCTTCTTATATGTGTGCATTGAGTATTCATAGACTTGAACTTTCCTTGTCAACGTGCATATGTCCCAATGTCTGCCAAACATCCCACATGCTGTCAAATACTTATATTTGGCATGGTAAAAGCAAATTACATTATGGTAAAAGAAGATAATGTGCCCCCTTTTATATCTTTGTTTTCATCTTCTGAATATATACATATACATGCCATGTCAGCCATCACCACCAATCAGTAGGGTTAGTCTGTTTCTTAAGCATATCCATTCATGTAATTCTGTGTGTCTTTCTTTCAGTTTTACGTCTGACATTTGTTGTAACTTTCTGTTCAGCATTTATGCCTAGTAGAAATGCAGAATTTGCCTGAATGAACTTCAACAAAACAATCCTGAGAGTTATGAAGCAAATTGTCACTCTATATATACAAATCATACATTGTTACCATGTTTTCAACATACCAGTCTTCTCATCAGTAACATGAATCAAATTTCATTCCAACTATTTGAAAATGAATAGTGATTTTCTTATTGTTATATTTACAAGCAAGGAATTTGTGAACTAATGATGACAGTAGAGGGCCTAAAGAAATACGAGTTCACACAGGGGAGACTTTAATTTATTCTCTTTCAAACTCAGTATGTTGAATGTTGAAGTCTACTACTGAATGTAGTTTATGTTGCTGCTTTGGCTTATATTTAGCTTTCCTACCGAACAGTCTCACTGATCCTCTTTTCTCAAATTCTTTGTTATGTTGTTGCACAGCATGCATTTTTAAATGTTTATTGTGACAATTAATAGTTGTAATCATTTTATTCTAACTAAAGGCATTCTTTTCAGTTTTTAGTTAGTATAATTCTTGCATTCTACACATTTTAGCAAAATATTTTCCCTATAGTTTTAATACAACTATACTCCATGCAGAATGTATCAGTAATATGCTTCATGCTTATTGTGGATATTTTTCATTCTCTTATTGTTCAAATTCTTATTTTTGCTTTTACACTTAAAATACATATATACCTAACTCACCTCTCAACTCCATTAATTTAAACTAAGTCATTTCACTTGATTTAGTCAAAGTAACTTCATTGTCATTCAAATCATACAACAGCAGTGCACAGCTGAATTAAAATACATTTCTCCAAGTTCATGTGCAAACATAAATACAGAGAAAAAAAATGCACATAAACAACACCACCAGCAACAACAATAGACTACAAGCCATCTGAAGGCACTAAGCTGCAATAACCATGTTCTACTCATCACAGTGGTGACTGCAGTGACTGCAGCAGTCCCAATCATCTACACAATCACTAGCTCCTTCTCAACACCAGCAATAGCCCATGTCCCAGAATGGTCCTCATGATGCAACAGAACCAAATGAGGTCTGGATGACCACAGCAATTCATTCCATCCACCTATCATCAGCTCCATCTTCAGCACCAGAACATTCCAAGCCCCAGACCAGTCTCTCCATCCCCTCATTGCCAGCTCCATCCTCAACACCACAATGCTCCAAGTCCCAGACTAGTCCCCCCAATTCAACAGAATTAAAAAATCTGGACTCACATCTAAACCAGTAAATGAAGTCTGGATTCTGCCACCAGCACTCAGTGCATCCTCCACCTCTGAAAGCCCAATCAGCCCCAATTATCTCTGTAGCTGTCCAACGATCTTCCAAAAACAAACAATCCACAAGGCCAAACCAAAAAATAAATACCGTGGCTACAGATGACAGATCAACAGAAACACAAAGAACCCAGAATGCACATAAAGACCCAGAGTATCTGCAGCCATTCAAGGTATTGCCATCACCATTTCACTTAATTTAGACACATCCCTTACTTAAACATTAGAAGCAATTTGCATTTGATAAGTGATTTCTAAATACTGCACATAATTCTGACTCAATCATGTAAATCATGTATCTTATCATGACTGTCTACTTTAATTATTATTATTTTGTTTGTTTGTTTTGCTGTGCTCCTTCACATACCATTAGCTTCCTCCCCTGCATTGCTGCTCTATTTATTTATTTGTTCCCCTGAACAGTGAAGGTGATAATCTGGCAGACTGGAATCATCAGCTTTATGGGGAAATATTTTTTTTTTACTTATGACTCCCCAGCATGCTCTAAGTCCACATCATCTCACCTCCAAATAAAGATAGGCTAAGCAGGGCATTTTTTTTTAGTTTTATTCCTTTATACCAGCTGGTACCTGAGCCACTAGATGAACTCAGGTCACCTGGGTTGTAATTGGGGTCTTATCCCTCAATGCCAATGGAGCTGGCAATGATCTTTGTTTCAGTAGAACAGACATAAATTCTTACCATCACATTTTGTGCATTCAAGAGGAACAATGATATCCGTATGGCCAGTATATTCTCTGTGTCAATTATTGCTAAAACTTCTGTCTCATAACTTCTATACACTCACCTCACAAAAAGTCAAATTTAAAAAACAAAAAAAGCTTCAACATTTGCCATTATGTTACTTTTATTACAGTTTACTTTGGGGTGACCCATGACAGGTCTATACGTCAATATCTGATCTGATTCAAGTATCCACAATTCCAGTTCTTGTGGAAAACTGTTCTGGAGAGAAAAAGTCTTCTTGGATTTGGTAAATGTAGCATTTCTCTAAAATAATTAAATACCATAAACAATAAAATCAAACATGTTGCTTTGCTTCACTTCTGATACTATAGTATCATATCGTATTATAGTAGATTAGTACACTGTTGACCTAAGGGGCTTTTTTAAGCCTAATCATGCTTCCCAATGAAATCTGATATGCATATTGGTTTCCAAACATTTTATACGGAGTAAATACTTGGGCATGGGTGACCGAGCATTTAAAGACTTCTTCTCCCTTACAGATACATAGGTGCCAGACCAGATGCATATTTGTGATTCACCATCCTCTGATCAAAGTTTCATTTGTAGAAGTATAGGGATAAATTGTGCTTCACATGGATATGAAGCCTCTGAAACACATACCTGTCCATTCAGCATCCCTGTATTTATGTTGTAAACAAGGTTTAAGCTCTGGGACTGGCTGTTTCTGATGGTATTTGTTTTTCAGGTGTGAAATAAGGTAATTAAAGCTGTATTGTATGATACTTTGTAGGCCAGGCATACATCACCTCTCAACAGCCTGTATGAAAACAAATATAAGGACAGAGTTCTGAGCCAGCCCTCAAAGAACTTGTTTTCCATACCATGTATTCTTTCTGTTTTTGTTTTTTTTAAACAGTTTTATTGATTTTAATTATAACAAATGTATAAACAATCACATAAAACTATACAAGAGAATATATACTACAAAACTAAAAAATTGATAACATATATTTATCCCAAACAGATATATGAATAAAATTAACAAAATCATAAAAACTAAAGTATATACAAAGATGCTTATTCATGCTTAGATTACAATAAATTTATCATGGTGTAATATAATTCACAAATGAAAAGGACAAATGTTTATTACCTTTATGAAGTAAGCTCATATTTTCCCAGCAGAGTTTGTAAGTTGACCCACAAATGATATTTATATGTCCTTCTAGTTGTTCTAGAAGTTATGGTTTTAATTTGTAAATGACAAACTTCTTTTAATATATTAGTGAACTCATGAAAAGTAGGAGGAGAGTTTGAAATCCAATTTTTCGTTATTGTCTTTCTAGCCACCACTAGTATGGACCAAAGAAATGGGTATTTTATTTTTTTAGCACGCTGTGGAATGGGTGTATTAAATATAACCAAAGATGTGTTTAATATGAAGTTTTATTTATTTATTTATTTGCAGTTGTTTAACCAGGATAGTCCATTGGGCCTAAAGAACCCATTTTCAATGGAGTCCTGGGGAGAAAAGCTCCACATACAGATTATACAAAGATTATATTCCACATACAGCTTATACAAAGGTTATATTACACACATAGTTTATATGAGAAATTAAAGAAAAAACATTGTAGAAATTCTGATTATAAATTAGAAAAAAATATCATCAAAGACAAGTGATACAGGCATAACATTTTTTTTTTTTGCTAAAAATTTCAGGGTACAAATAAGGAGTTGTATGCTAGGAGCCAGCATGAATTTGCTAGCTGGGATTTGAGAAAAAGGAAAGAGGAAAAGTATTGGGAGTAGAGAGTAGGTTATGAGGGATGTGAACAGGAACATTCCCAAGAGGATGTTAAATGAGAGTGTAGTGATTTTTTTAAAGGAAGGCAGGCTTGCAATTGTACGAATGAAGGGGGAAGGGAGTTCCATAGGCGTGCTAATGAGAAGGACAGGAGGTTTTGTCCTGGAGGGTGTAGGGGTCTGTAAACTTCTAGGAGGTTTTTATTATTAGATCTTAGAAGTCTTTGAGTTTTATGCATTTTGAAGGTAGTTGAGAGAGAGGGACAGAGGGATGGCTGGAAAATGAGTTTATGTGCATAGGTGAGCTGAGTGTAGTAGAGGTAGTTGGGAAGCTCTAGCCAGTTGAGTTTATGGAGAGGTTCCCAGTAATGGGTGGATGATTTGTTACTGGTGGCGAATCTGGCTATTGTAACAAGAGGAGAGCTTGGTTTTCAGGGAAGATTGTAGGTTTATAAGAAGAGGGGCACCATAGAGAAGGGAGGGAAGGAGAAATGTGGTAGAGAGAGTAATTTTGGTAGTTGAGGTGAGGAACTGATTGTGATGGTAGAGCAGGCCTAGTTTTTGGTGAGTTTTTTTTATATTTAGTAGAAGGTGGGAGTTGAATTTGAGCTTGTCATCAATTTGGACTCCTAGTAGTTTGGTTTCAGATACTAGCTCAAGAGATGTGTTGTTTTGGCTGGTGATGGAGAATAGAGATCTATCAAAGTTATGAGTTTTGGAGGGGGTAAATATCATAAGTTTAGTTTTAGCAGCATTGAGTGCAAGATGGTTGTCTTTCATCCATTGTTCTGTGGTGGTGAAGGCATCTTGGGTAAGTTTTAGAAGAGTTGGGATGGATGAGGCAGCACAGATGATTGTTGAGTCATCCGCATATTGAATAATGTTTGCAAGGGGGATAGAGTGGTAAGTGTCATTGATGAAGATATTAAAGAGGAGGGGGCCTAAAATAGAACCTTGTGGAACACCTGTAGGGGTGTTGAGGAAGGAGGAGGTGGCTTTTTTCCACTTGACGGCATGTTGCCTGTTGGAGAGATAGCTAGTAAACCAATGGAGGGAAGAGGGGGAAAGGTTTAGGTTAGATAGCTTAGTAAGAAGTAGATTATGAGAGATAGTGTTGAAAGCTTTAGAGAGATCGAGTAGGATGGTAGATACAGTGAGGCCAGAATCTCTTGCTTTATTCACAGTTTCAAGGAAGTATAGGAGGGCAGTCATAGTACTATGATGGGGTCTGAATCCATGCTGTGTGGGAGTTAATAGATTGTTGTCCAGGAGATGGGGAAGGAGTTGTAGATGGATACATTTCTCTAGGACTTTTGAAAGGGGAGAGAGAATGGCGATGGGACGGAAATTGGTAATATTAGTATTGGTACCACCTTTATGTAGGGGAATGATGTAGGCTTTTTTCCAGATTTGAGGAACAATACTTTCTTGGATGGAGCGGTTAATTAGTATGCTGATAGGGAGGGCAATGGCTTCTGCAGCTATGCTAAGGAAGTATGAGGGAATGTCATCTGGGGCATTGGTGCATGGTTTTAGTTTCTTCAGGAGTTTTTTTTTATGATGGATGTAGGAGCAGGTTTAATGAAGTATAGTGGGGGTGTGGAGTGAGTGGCAGAAGTTGGAGGGGGAGAAGCATGATGAGGGGTGGGAGAAGTTGGAGGAGAAGAAGTTTGAGGAGAAGTGGGAGAAGTTGGAGGGGGAGAAACAGGAGGAGAGGTGGGAGAAGTCTGAGGAGAAGTGGAGGTAGGGAAAGGATTGTTATCTGAAAAAAGTGCTTGTAATAAATCACTTACATTCTTCCAGAATGTGATTAAATCAAGACAGTCAAAAACATATGAGCCCAGTTAATGTCTATATTAAAATTACATCTATTACAATTGTTATGATTTTTGTTAATTCTATTCATTAATTAAGGTGTGTAAAATGATCTGTTCATAAATCTCCAAGTATATATTTTCTATTTCAATGAATAGGATGTTTTCCCGGCTGATTGTAATTTATTAACTTTGTCTTGCTCACTTGGGAGAATATTATTAATTGAATTATAGTAGTTACAGTAGTTATGCAGACAACAAAATGTTTCTTCTCTCAATACTCTGTATATAAAGGAGAGAGTGCCTGAATATGTATGTTTATATAATAAAATTGATTGAAAAATTTGTAATAAGATCTTAGAGTTGAGTTTATTGCTAGATATTATTAAATCTAATTTATTATCTAAATATATGAAAAGAGACTGTATGTCTAGTCATGTGGAATTATCAAATCCATATTCCTGTATGATGTAGTCAACTGATTTGGTTTTGTATTCAGATGTTAATTGAAACCAAAATTTAAGCTCATTATTTTAGAATAAGTTAATCTTGTTAGAATCTGAGGTTAAAAAAGTCTCTTATGTGAATGCTATAGGGAACAACAAGAAAAACAATCTTTGTATTTGAGATGTTTGTATATAAAATTCCTAAAATTAATTATAATAGTATGTAAATAGCTGTTAGTATGTATGGGAATTATGTGGGTGACAAAATAATATTTTAATATCCATGAAATGGGACTATTTATGTATTCAAATTGATATGTTGAAGGTATCTTTATAAGCTGCATAGCTGATAATTCCCAGAAAGATTTCCATTTTGCTGAATATGTAATATCTAAAAGTTGTGTGATTGTTCTGATTATAGAGGAAATCGAGTAAAGATTTAGATCTGAAAATGCTATTCTGCCATTATTCCAACTATTAATGTGTTGATTAATTGTAATTCTACTTTTTGTGAGACCAAAAGAATCTTAGAATCATGGAATTTATGTTATTGATGAACTTTTTTGAGGGAAGTATTTGAATAGATTGTATAATGTACACAATGTTGGGTAAAATTATCATTTTTATAATAGTCTTTCTTCTGAATTGAATAGAATAGTGTTCCATATTGAAAATAAATCTTGAATATTTTGTAAACATTTGTTGTAATTTAGGTGCATTATTGATTTTATATCTTTAGCAAGTATAATTTCAAGGTAAATAATATGATGTATATTAGGTGTACACTATTATCCTTAGATTTTTTTATTACTGTTATAATATATGGGTAAAATTTTAGTTTTATTATTATTAAATGACAAACCGGACATCATCTGAAAGATTTTAATTGAATCAAATAATGACAAAATTGAGGGTTCATTTCCTTTTGTGGTAATAAGTATATTATCCACAAATAATTGGATCTTAACCATTATGTCTTTATCTATCTTCAGATCTTCTATATTCTTATTGTTTCTTATTTCATTCGCCCAAGGTTCCATAATCAGAATAAACAATAAAGGAGAGAGAGGGCAACCTTGTTTGGTACCTTTTATGATTGGAATTTTATTTGAAATATAAGATTTTATTTTGAAATATGCAAAGGTTCCTTCATATAAATGTTTTAGTAGATTAATAAAATTATATGAGAAATTTAGGCATTCCAAAAGAATAAATTAATAATTCCAATTGATTGAATCAAACGCTGCATTTATGTCAAGACTAATTAATGTTAGATTTCTTTTTTTTTTCTTTGGGAGAAATCAATAATAGCTAAACTTCGTTTTATACTATCAAACGTACTTATATTAGACACAACTCCTGTCTGGTTTTCATCTTTTAATTGGGGTAAGAATCTCTTTAATCTTTCCAAAAATATACACATAAATATCTTATAATCAACATTCAATAAAGATGGTCTATAAGAGAAACAACATTTTGGGTCTTTGTTTGATTTAAGGATAGGGGATATAAATGTATATTTCCATGATGGGGGTATAGTGATGTTATTTTGGGCAGCATTATATACATTATGTAGCAAAGAAATAGCCATTTTTGGGTATAATCTTGTAAATTTCTGGAATAATTCCATCATTTCCTGGTGTTTTATTAAGTTTAAGTTTATTAATTTGATTTTGTATGTCTGTTAAAGAGATTTGGTTATCAATAACTTCAATTTGCTGTTTGTTAAGTCTATTATATAGATTTTTATTGATAACATTTTTAATATTATCTTCAGATTCTATTTGTTGTTTTTATTGATTTCATGAAAGTGATTTCTAAATTCTTCTATTATATCTTGAATACTATGAAAATCTCTTTTTCTTCCTTATAGAATGTATTTCTTTAATATAGTTATGTTTATTTAGTCTCTTAGTCTTATTCTTAAGGTTAGCTAAGTATTTAGGATTTACCTAATATGCAAGAAATTTCTATTTTTCTAGAGTTATCATCGTCTTATGGTGAAGAATAGATATATATTCTTCATTTAATTTATATATCTTATCTATTATATTTTTGGATGTGAGATTGTGTTTATTTTTAATATGTAAGGAGTCCAATTTATCCTGTATAATTCTCATGTCTTTATCCCAAATTTTCATCGTATTGTAATACCATTTGTTAATTTGTCCATATAAGTATGCTTTGAAAGCATCCCAAATAAATATATCATGAGTGTCAGAAACTGAGTTTATATGTATAAAATTTTGTATCTCTTCTTTTAAAAATGATTGAAAATCTTTAAGTTGTGTAATGTAGGCTGGAATTCTTTTAATTTGAACATTAGGACTATTGTTAATATTAAGTTTGAATAAAATGGTATTATGATCAGAAATTGGGCAAGATATAATTTTATTATTAACTAAATCATGAATTGTCTGTGTAGAAAGTAATATTGTATCAATTCTGGAATATATTAGAATATAATGCATATAATAAAGAGTTATGGTCCACATAATCGTAAATATCTCTAAGTAAGTAAGTGTCTAAAAATTGTAGTAATTGTTTAGCTTGAGGTGTAATTTTTCTTTTACATAAAGTGTTTGTATCTTTTAGGTCTTGGATACAATTAAAGTCTCCTTCCATAATAATATGACCCTGAGAAAAATATATTATTTGATTTAAGATATGTCTAATAGTATTATTGCCAATTCCAGGAATCCAATAATTATTTATTAATGTGTACAACTTCTTACCCATTTCTACTATAGCCATATAAAGTATATCTTTATTGTCTTGATATGTTTTGATAATTCTGGGTAGAGGGGATGTTTTATTCCACAAGATTGCTACACCTCTTTTCTTCTTTATACATTCTGAGCTTACAATAATTGTATGTTTGTCTGTATTGAGAAATTTAATAGTATCTTTTTTTAAATAGGTTTCTTGTAAAAATATTAAATTAGGTTTATGGAGGGCTAGATATTTAAATAGATTACTTCTTTTATAAGGATTATTCAGACCATTTATGTTAAGAGACAAACCTTTCAACGTGATCATGTTATATTATTATGAGTGTAAGATATACTGATAATATCATATAAGAATCTCACTCCAAAAAAGATTTTGTTCAAATTGAACATAGTAAATCTGAAATCATTGTGGGAAGTAAACATTCCATGGACATTATATCCTATATATTCTTTCATGTAGGCCACACTGGATGTCAAAAAACGTTTGCTTAAGAAAATGATTACATATTCTAAATTAAAAAAACACAATAAAGTTTCCCGCCTTAGAAACTCCTAATCTCAATCACAAAAGTCACTGAGATCAAAACCCTAAGCTGTAACTACAGTACACAGACTCTACTAATAAATAGATTGTGTAATTGAAAACAAAAACAAAACTAGAATATAGTTTCTTATTAAACACATAGTAGCATTTTTTGAATAATTCATCTGATATGAATGATTATTAGTAAATTACAATACAAAATAGGTAATTGTATATGATCAAAAAAGAAAAAACATGATATAGTTCTTATAATCAAAATTGAATTAAAGTATCTAAAAGGAATATTATAGAGTTAACTAGACTATCTAAAAACCTTCAAAGAAAGTTAGTTAGACCATAGGGAATATCTATATAAACAAAATTTCTAATATATTTTTATGTATCTTAGACTATCAAACTCAGAATTATATTTACTCAAGCACTGTCATATTTATGTAAACAATGTAACCTACCAAAATATATACAGAAATGATTATATATTACTTCCCTTGTATATGAGTGTAGGAAGAGAAGGAAGCTACCTGCTTTACCTTTCCAGACAGATATATTCAGAAAGATAACCTGCAATCTAACCTGACAGAATTTTGAGACAGTCATATCTATTGAATAAAGCAAATGCAACAATTGATGATATTCAAAAATATTCAGTGTAACATTAATATCTAAAACACATGTAATGAAATTGTTGACTGTATCTAGAAATATTCACAGTCAGAAAATAAACATTACCAATGCTGTAATCATATTGTTAGGATGAACATATTGATCAATTATTTTCTATGCAAAATGTAATCAAACTGACGAAGGTAATAAATGCATATTGTCTGTAACATTTAAATATAAACTGTAAAATGAAAACAAAGAACTGAAATAAATCACTTTGTTGTTTGTCATAATGTTGTGAAGAGGTGGAGATATGCTCTAGAGAGGAGAGGAATGAAGGTCAGCTGGACTAAGACTGAATATATGTGTGTAAATGAAAGGGAGGATAGAGGAATGGTGAGGATGCAGGGAGTAGAGGTGGCGAAGGTGGATGAGTTTAAATACTTGGGATCAACAGTTCAGAGTAATGGCAAGTGTGTAAGAGAGGTGAAGAAGAAAGTACAGGCAGGGTGGAGAAGAGTGTCAGGAGTGATTTGTGACAGAAGAGTACCAGTAAAAGTGAAAGGGAAGTTCTACAAAAGGGTAGTGAGACCAGCAATGTTATATGGGTTGGAGACAGTAGCACTGACAAAAAGACAGGAGTCAGAGCTGGATGTGGCAGAGTTAAAGATGTTAAGATTTGCACTGGGTGTGACGAGGGTAGACAGGATTAGGAATAAGTATATTAGAGGGTCAGCCCAGGTTGGACAGTTTGGAGACAAAGCCAGAGAGGCAAGATTGGTTTGGACATGTGCTGAGGAGGGATGCTGGGTATATTGAGAAAAGGATGCTAAGGATGAAGCTGCAAGGTAAGAGGAAAAGCAGAAGGCCTAAGATAAGTTTTATGGATGTGGTTGGAGAGGACATGCAGGTGGTTGGTGTGACAGAGCAAGATGCAGAGGACAGGAAGAAATGGAAACTGGTGATTCCCTGTGGTGACCCCTAATCGGGAAAAGCCGAAAGAAGAAGAAGAAGTAGAAGAAGAAGACATAGTAAAGAGGAACTCAAATTAAGATAAATATATCACAAAGCAAAAAAGAGAAGATATGCAACTAGCTAAAAGTAATGAAGTGGTTAAGTATGTATATGAAAAGATATATATAAACATGTATTTGGTAGGTGAGATGAGTAAACCGATATGCATATAACAAAAGAGATTCATTAAGTAAAGAAATTGCAATAGGGTATGAAAGTATACAATAAATCAATAGAATGAAATGTATATGTTAGAAGTAAGGAATAAATAACTTGATGCGTCTGTTCTAAAAATTTATAATTAGCATATGTGATGGATATGAAAAGTTAAAAAAATTCTGATTACAACATAATAAAATGCTATAACTAAAATACTACACAAGACTGGTATAACATCTTAGAGTGTAGTAAACAATCAGCATTTTTGTTAAAATTACTGTGTCTGGCAGTATTAATTCATTTGTTCCTTCAGCAATGTACTGTATGGAATGGTATGAATGAGCTGAAGCATTTTTCGATCAGAAAATTAATAGAATTAATAGAAACTACTTATGACAGATCCTTATATCACTATAAGGGTAGCAATTGATTAGTTTTAAAGTAAGTAGATAGAAAACAACACAAAGGAATTATATAACTGGTTAGTAGAGAGAAAGCTTGAAAGCAAGAGTTGATAATAAGACAAATACAAGATTATTGCAGAATGTCCAGACATTTGCTTCCTATTTTAACCTATTCTTCATAAAATGTGTCAATTACTGACAAATCGCTGAGGATTAAAGTAACTAAATAATGGTATAAGTTTGAGTTTCAGACTTCATATTCCTCACAAAATGCCTGCCAACACCAATCTTATTATACTAGCAAATTTTAAGATTATATAAGCAATACTCAAAATCTATCTCATCTGAAGGCCCTTATTCATCCCCCATTATCCTAGGCTTTGCCCAGATTTCCTACACTAAGAGACCGAGAGGCATGAATTACCCCATTACTGCTGAACCTCCTTTCAAATGCAATTATTTGCTTGTAATGCAGATGATCTTCTCTGTCTAATGTGTCTTTAACATGTCACACAGTGACCTCCTTGAACAATAAAGTTGCAGAAGTACACAAGTCTTATCTGATACCCAGCCAAGATTATTTATTTGCATGACATAGATAACAAACAACTCATTATTCAGAGGAGTCATCTCATAAAACTGTCTTATATTAACATGTTATAACTTTCTTGGCATAGAAGTCTGAATACAAAAAATATAAACCACCATTTTAGCAGTAGATAAAATATCATAAAACAAAGAAATTGCATTTTCAAGTCTGCACCATTTTTAGGACAACCATTGAGAATTGTTATATTCCAAAGCCACTAAAGTTGAGCATTTACAAATAATATATTATTATATCCATGTAAATGAGGATACACCTATCAGAGAAAATTAGTTGTCTGGATTATCAAACAACTATTTTTTTCAATAAAATTGACGTGTAAACTTCAATAAAGAACTGTCTCCCTGCTTAAGTGAAAACACCAACATTATATCTTATCATAAAAGCTTGGACACAATTTAGAAAGGTAGATACAAACCAAATCATTATCCTTTTTTATTACTGAATCAGTAAAATAACAGCAAAACTGTGAGTGCATGTTTTGCATCAAGGAAACATAAAAGCAATTATGGTAAAACTAGTTAGGTAGGGGAAAACTGCCAGAATCGTTAAAGGAAATTGAAACAGAGAAAATAAATTATGGAAAACAAGTAGAAAAAGAAAAAAAATGAGTTAAAATAAAAATAAAAATATTGCAACACTCTAAATTAGTACTGCATGTGTATTTAACCCATGTAACTAGGCAAGTATGATCTGGTAACAATCGACATCCAGTACTAATAGAGAATCTAAGATTAAAATAGTCAGCTTTGTGTACATTTATATTTAAATGAAAATTGTTAAAATCGTATAATAAATAGTTCCTAGACCTCTTGTTTAATAACAACACTGAAGCACATATACTCTTAAATGCTGTAGTTTGGAGTGTAAAAAAAAAAAACATTTGTCACCCAATTTTAGTCTGCAGTGAATAAACAGAAAATCACCTTTGATAATAAGATAAAAACAATATAATAAAACCGACATATAAATGTGAGGCAAGCACAAAACAAGTATCCAAACATTAACTATTAGATACCCTTTTTATAGCATCACACTAAATGTAAAGGATATTCATGCTCACATGTAAAGTATATCTCATTTCTGTAACTTCTTCTTTCTTCCCCTTCCTTTATCATTTCCTTCTTCTGTCATCTATCTTGTTGACTCTTTGTTTTCTTGTGACCAGAAACCGAGCTGAAAAGATGTAGAATAAGAAAAAACAGTACTATGAACTTCATTCTACTTTTGAAGCAAAAAGAAGTGAAGAAACTCCTTCTCAGCCATTGCGCTGATCTGTACTTCCTATAGAGATTTATCTCTTACTGGTGACGTCATTGGCAAGCTTTGCATTGCCGAGAATGCGAAGCAGATAACTAGAAAAGCTTTCAAGCTTAAAGGAAGTTCTTTTTTAAAAAAATGGTGTTGTCTCATGTGATAGGAGCACGAGGTAAGTAAAACAGAAGATTGTCTCTGTGTAATGAATCGGCGGGAAACTGCTGAAACTAAACAGCACACACAAAAAAACTTTACTAGGGTATCTTTATGCAGATGTATGATACCTTGAATTTTAAAGCCAAGTGACCAGCTTATCACAGCAGGAAAGTCAATGCATTTACAAGACAGAAAACAACATCCCCACCACAGGCAAACCCTAATTACAGTACATGTAGATGTTAAATAACATTTTAAGACTATAATATTCAAAGTTTCATGTCAACTCACCAATAAAAAAAAGAAAAAAAAAACATATATCTTGACAACCTGATGCATGGGAGATATCATTACCAAAATAAAGAGTGAAACATATATGTGTTATTACATTATATGATGTTCTTACAACTGGCAAATAATGCTAACCATTGAAGTTATTGTTGATTATCATATGCATATCTAGTAAAGAATTAGGGAGTTATTATAAAAATATATTATATTATATCCTATATATTTACCTTGAAATTCACAAGATAAAACATAAGATATATAATCTGTTAGAAAGAGAAGGGATGGGAAACTGTTTGTTTTGCAATAAGCCCTCCCTTACTATACCTTTTCAGTACATTTTGCCTTGTATTGTAAGATATTGAATGTGTGGAAGTGTAATATTAGTAGACTTATGTATGTAAAAAATGTATTAAAGAAATTAAATATAATTTTAGTTATATTATAATGCATGTAATGATATTATAATTATTATAGATTAGGTTTAGTTTAAAAATAAAATTGAAAAAGAAAATATTCTATATATAAAATGAAGAAAAGGAGAATTAGCAATATATATTGCGTCAAGCTGTATTAAGGTATGAATGCTGAACTGTAAGCAAACACCATATATGAAAAGAGAGGTTCTTACCTTAAAAAAATAACATAACAAAACATATTTGTTGATAATATAAAGTCCATAATGTTAGCATAGCATAAAGTAAATTGAGTTATAAATCATTTGTTTTTCAGTCTCTTTTGTTTTTTAGTAGTTTTTCATGTAGTATTAGAAGCCATTCTTTTAAGAGAGGGATTAGCCCATTCCATTTCTTCTATTCTTTCTAGTAATTTGTGGTTTCTAACAAAAGCCAGAGCAGCATCAATTTCCTCAAACACTGAAGGACCCTCAGGAAGAAAAATCTTTAACTTCACAGGAAACAGGAGATGGTTTTTGATCTGTACCTTTTTCAGTTCCTTAATCAAAGGTAAAAAAAAAACGTTTTTCTTAAAAAGTACCATTGTTGAATAGTCATTGCCAAAACAAATCATTGAATCATTATATTTTAAAGGAGATTTTGACCAGGCAGATGTTAAAATTAGTTCTTTATCTGATGAAGAGAAAAATTTTACTATGACAGATCTATGTTGTTTCCTATTAATGCCGTTTACTGTTGTTAGTGACCGGTGGGCTCTTTCTATTCCAAAATACATAGTCTCAGGTAAATCTAATGTTTTTGGTAACCAGGTATTGAGAAAGCTTGACAAATTGTTTCCTTCTATATTTTCCGGAAGACCAAAGATCCTGATATTATTCCGGCATGATCTGTTCTCTAAATCATCCATTTTATGTTGTAATGCAGTATTTTGCTTAAGTAAAAATTCTATGTTGTTTTCATTTTCCATTAATCTGCCATGAAAATCTGTCAGAGATTCTTCAATACTTGTTATTTGGATTTTTTTGTTGTTTTAAATCCTCATGAAGCATGTCCATCTCTTAAATTGTCAATTTTAGAGTCAATCTTGTCAATCTTTGTAGTAAGTTCTTGAATATTGGTTATTAGTGTTTGTAGTTCCTTTTTTAGGCTGGAATCCTGGCTGCCTGTCTTTGTAAAGCTCATGATGAAATTCTTTCAGATGAGAGATATTTTCCAATCAAATTTCATAAGGATAACTAAGTTCACTTCCGATTTCTAAGTAGATATTTCTGTAGAAGATGTTAAATACTACCAAATTATGTAGAAAAAAAATCCAAGTTTTTAGATATAAGACAAAGTTCTAGTGAATAAATAATTCCTTTAGTGGAGCTAGCGAAATCTGCTGCTACACAAATCCCATGCTGGCCATGCCCCCCATGTATTCCTTTTGTAATGAATCTCTACGAACACTCCATTTGTAGCATATGCCTGGCCAGGTACACACTAAAGGTAGCATTGCACTCATTGATCAGTCTTTTGAGAACATAGTACAGCAGAACAATGACATGTTTGGATCTTCTTTTTATGACTCTGCTTACACACTGTGCACCACTGAAGGATTTCCTCACTACAGTATAGGATGGTCAAATGGCAAATCACTGCCTACATGCATTCCAAATCCCCGACTACAGAGTCTACTGTTAGTGGTGTATAACATATATAGTAGATTACTGTGGTGGCCATCTTTGCAAAAGATACTATGTTGCATTTTTTGGCATTGAGTTTTAGACCATGATGCTGGCATCAGTTGCAAGTCTGTATCAGGTCTTCTTAGAGGATATTTGTGTCTTGGGAGCATTCCATCACAGCAACCAGTTTGCAATCATCAGTGAAACTGGTCTGCCAGAGATCTTGTATGTTAGCTTTGACCTCTGGGAAGTAGATGCCAAAAGTAGAGGTCCCAACACTGTGTCTTCAGGTGCCATACTAGTAACTAGCCTTTTGTAGACTCCCCCTATTCTAACTTCTTGAG
Source organism: Protopterus annectens (assembly GCF_019279795.1). Classification (NCBI taxonomy): domain Eukaryota; kingdom Metazoa; phylum Chordata; order Ceratodontiformes; family Protopteridae; genus Protopterus; species Protopterus annectens. The sequence goes on from NC_056747.1 coordinate 600,193,673, forward strand.
TCCTATCTATAAACTAGCTGGCTGTCCGGCAAGTGATATAGGGGTTTATACCTAATTTAGTTAGCTTTTCCACAATGTTGAAGTGTTATGCCAAATGCCTTGGCAGTCAAGTTAGGCAATATGCACCATTTTGCTCTTCTCCATTGCTTTGGTAACCTTTTCAAAGAAGTTCACCAGGTTGAGTAGGCAAAACCTACCCTTGATAAACCTGAAATGATTTAGGTCCATTGTTTGTAGGTTACCTATATTTATGGGTCTATAATTCCCATGGACCATGGATGACGCACCATTGTGCAACAGGAAAAAAATTGCATTCTTCCATTCATTTGACTGCTTGGAGGTTGTGGTTAAATAGAATTCTAGAGGGCTTGATGGTTTATATTATATATTTATTAAAGAAGTGACCTGGGATATTATCGGGACTCATTGATACAGTGTTCTTGGATTTGGACATGACGTTAAGTACCTGCTCCCTAGTGATTGTTGGGGGAGTTATGGATATAGGTATTTCCCAAGGGATATCTGTGAGGAGAGTAGTAGTAAAATTAAAGCTAATTTTTTTTGGCTAGGAGGCTTGCTATATCTTCTGGCTCCAAGCAAGTGGCATCATGTGCAACTGAATTGGTTCATTGCTGTATATTGCCTTTGATGTTACAGATATAGTTGTAGAATGCTTTATGACTGTCCTTGTCCTGGCAGACTAATTTTACTTCAAATTGGACTTTGGTAGACTTCATAAACCACTGAGTATCTTTCTTAGGTTGAAGAGGGAATTTTTTTACGTTGTTGGGCATTGCACCTCTTAATTTTTGCCATGCATTTCTTTATTATGTTAGACCTGTTGGTTAACTCATGCAACCTATTGATGTTGAGATTCCATGTGCTTAATATGTAATGCTACAGCAGTCTCTGTGCAGATGTTAATATGATTATACATGGTTGCACTGAATGATTTCATACAGGCAAATGTATCTTAGGGTTTAGGTGGGCTTTTAATTTTGCCAGGTTATAATTTAGTAGTAGGAAGTTTGCCCAAGTAAAACTACTAAAAGTTCTAAAGTTAGCCATTCTCCCTGGTTTTACCTTTACTTCAAAGGACCCAGCTCTATGGTCTTATCTGAGCACCGAGAGGACATTACACTAGAGAGGCTGCAAAGTTCCTCCATGTTTGTGAGGACCAGGTCAAGGATACTTGCAACCCTAGTGGACATGCAAACTAAATGGTTCAATGTTTTTGTGTTTAAAAAGTCCAGGAATCTCTCGGCCAGCATGTTAGGGGTCATGTATGGTTCCCAGCTTATACAAAGTCTTCCATGAGTATGGCATTGGGTTGAATGGGGAGCATCTCCAGTACATTTAAGTATGTATCATAGTTTTCTTGGGTCGTAGGAGGAGCTATAACTTGCAGTGATATTGTGTACATCATACTGATGGGCCAACTTTGGGGTGTGTTTTTTATTTATGTAAAAAGAGATACCTCCACCTTTTGTTACTTTCTGTGCAGTCAGTCTAAATGTACAGACGACACTATTGCCCTGTACTTCCAGGGTGCTATCAGTGGCTTTAAACTATGCTTCAGTAACTGCACAGATGCATACATTGTCCAGTGTGAGGAGAGCTAGCAGGCTGTGGAGTTTCCTGTTTAGACTCCTGGGATTCATCAACAACACCTTCAGATTTTCCTGGGCTATGTCATTGGGTTTATCAGGATGGTAATAACTAAAAAAAGGCAATATGGGGATGGACAATGTTTAGTCAATATTTGAAATGCCAGTGGAGACAGGTGCAGATCAGACCTGGCAAACCACATTTTCCCAGATTGACAAATATTGTACCCCCTTTGAATTACACCATAATCTAAAGCAGTTGTTAAAGTCAATGATTTTCTTTTCATTTTGTGGCATCATCCTTGCAGAAGATAGAATGTTGCTGAATGCTAGACTCATATGTGACACAGTCTGAGAGCTCCATCACATCTTTCTTCATGTAGTCCAGGGAGGTTTATCTCAGAATATTTACAGCCACATGGCTATGATGGATACTGGCCACTAATAGTCAGCTGGCCATGAATCTCTTTACTTAGCCTGGTGATAGTGATGTTGGTGTGTCTCACACTGTAGTGTCCTATGAGCAGAGTATTGGGTTGTATGGTGTTGTGTCTTACTGTATTAGAATCTGAGACACCATGGGATGTAGTTGTATGTGTTGTGTGTTGATTTCATAGAATGCCTTGAGGTTGCTGAGGGTACTTTTTGTTTTTGCAAAGTCTGAGAGGTCTTTGTGGTTAAAGTAAATTACATTAAGAACCTCAACATAAGTGGTTCAATTAATCTTATCCCTACTGTGTGAGGTTAGTGTGGTACGTGTTCACAAAAAAAACTGTTTATTATTATTATTATTAGTGCTTGTATGCAAATGCTTGTCACCATTGTCATTATGTAACCACAGCTCTCACACACTGTATCAATTTGTTTAAAATTAAAATGTGGCTTTTAGTAAACATGAAACAATTGCTACTTTGCTCCAGGATGCCCATATCCACCAGGCTGATTGCAGAGAAAGCAGGGATGTGCACGTGCACAACAATGGATCCTTATTTCTTGTTCTACAAGGGGATGGTACAAGAGGAGGCTTACTGCTGACCACCTTGGTTACTGTAAAAGTATACACTACAATCAGGAGTATCTAAGACAAGTCTCATGTGGGGTGCTCCTCAATGTACAACGTAGCTTACACTGTATGGTGGCAGAATAGAGCTATGACCACTGTCTTTCAAAGATTCTACATATTCCACTCTCAGGGTAGTGCATGCAGTATTACCTTTCCCATAGGAACTGAATTTCTGTTTGTAGTACACCTCTACTGTCATTACATAACTGTTATTGATCATGTACTTCTTCCAGTTCCTCCTGCAGTTGTTTCCTCACTGCTGCATCTTTAAGATGCTATCTTTTGCTGACTCTTACTTGTACAGCATCTAATTTAGACACATTTATTAAGTTCTGTAAATAACCAAGTCCTCTTCTTTCCTGAAAGGTACCACCTGTTGTACAGAATGACGATCCCCGTTTTTTTTTTTTTTTTGCAAATGGAAGGAAGGTTGATTGTGTAAATTTGAGCTAATGATGCTAGTTTAAGTAAATTAATTCTCCATCAGCACCGAATCATTAATTCATTTAGTGAGACATTAAGCACTCTTAAATTACATCTGTCTAAATTTGCACAGTCTTGGCCATCGTCCTGCTTCAACAAACAGAGCCCTGCCATATGTACTATGCATAGCATGGTTGGATAAATGAGCTGCAATGTAGCACCTTGTCAACTTAAATTAAATATAGCCTACACAGGGTAAAATATATTCCAGCGCATTAACCTTTCATCATGCAAATGACAGCTGTTTCTCTACAGCATCTCACTGAACCAGCCGTTCATTAGTTGCACTGCTGTGATATTCATTAAAAGGTATAGAACCGTTCTACCTGGTGCATTTTATAACAGACCCAATATACCTAGTCAACCTTATACTCTACTGAATGGATGTTACATTCATTCAAAAGTATAGCACCATTCCACCTGGTGCATTTTATAACAGACCCAATATACCTAGTCAGCCTTATACTCTATTGAAAGGATGTTAGAGCCAGCCAGTGTTCAATAAATTTCACTGTCATTTCTCTCCACTCCCTCCCTCAAAGCCACTATTCTTGTATTCTTTCTCTCTCTGTGTGCCTTATTTTTCAAGTCTCTATATTTATTCAACAGCATATTTCCATTGTAGACAATTTTATTTAATTTGCTTTTTTGACCCTTCCTGCAGGTATTATGGCTAGCATTACTATGTAATGTTATATTTAATAAATCATTGTTTCCTGCATGTCTAAGGTAGGACTGTCCAATTTATTGAATATTCTAACAAGTTTCCCATCTGTCATGCCTCAGAAGGCCATACCTCTCAAATACTCCACATCATTATTGTTCAAAGCCAGAGACCCACTTTGGATGCTGCTAGACTTTTTTCACTACTGCAGTATGTTACTTAAAAGAGGTTCATACAATAGGACACTGTGTTTGATGCGATGCTTTAAAATGTCCTAAAACTCCAAGACTTTCAGCATTTTTCTTCAACACTCTCAGTACAGATGGAGAGCAGAGATATGCTAGCAGTTAATTTCTGACTGCAGATGCTCATTGAAAGTTGTTGAGCTCAGTTTGCAGAGATCATTGTATATATAAAGGTGGTAGCTATTCCTGAAGACATGCAAAACTTGTAAAATTACTTGTCATATGATTTGGGTATTGATATAGGCATTTCATACTATGCAGAGATTGCGCTCCTCTGTAGTTATGTATGAGTTAGCATGATAAATGGGTCTTCCTGTTCCCAGATTAATATGGATTTGGTCAGCTAGTCTTGCTCGTCTCACATGGTCTTCAAAAAATATTCTTTTTTTTTCTTTATAGGCAAAGAAAGCCACTTAATTATTTTATATATTTTATGCTGCTTTGTTGAAACAAATGGAGAGAGCATGTAGATTGTATCTTTGCATTATAGTTTCTTGTCTGGAATGGGGAAAATATATCTTTTTGACCTTATAAATCTGGTTTATATTGGCTAAAAAAGTTACGAAAATCTGAAAAAGATATGAAGAAAACAGTGTAATAAGCCTGCGGTTATCACATCACTGTGGCAGAATACAGTTTACAATCGAGAGGTAAAACAATGAAGTGGCTGGCTCACTGGATCTTAGTAAATGGCTGAAAATGTATAGCGTCTGTGTCTTGTGCATTTCAATGAGAATCCAGGTTGTCATTCTTAATGCCAGAGATGCGCACGACCCTGACTCTCTTATTAAAATGTTTATTTGGAATACTTTAGTTCATTATGTTTATAATGTATTGTTGATAGAACATCTTGTCTGTTGCATGATTCCTAATGATAGGCATTCAGTTTGCCAGTTTTGATTATGTATAGTAATATTTCCATTGCCAATTTACCTGAAACTTTTGGATTTTTAAATATCAAATTACTCTTTCACATAAAATGATATAAAAATGTTACAAATGTATTGAAAATATTACAGTTTATGTGAAATGATTTTCTGTGCATTTTTTTTTTTTTTTTTTTTTTTTTGCCGGGATGAAACATAGCCAAAAAACTACTATTTGTCTTGGTTAATACAAGTTCCTATAATAATAATTATAATAATAATAATGACAGTTAACAAAAATGCTAGGGTAAAGAGGCCGTATGTGCAGATGTTCTACAATGTTTTTTCATGATTACTATAGATTTCTGGCACTGCAGAAATGTGCTCTTTTTGTTGAGTTGTGGTTTACATTTAATTTAGAAACAACTGGAAGTGAATCACTAAAATATCTCCTACTGTAATATCCCTAAGGCAGTACCTAAAAGGTAATAACATATATAGGGTGATAAACTGGAAAATGTCTGATCAGGCTGTATGTTACATTGAACATAGAAGTGGCATTTAGACCTAATGACTCTGTATAGAAATCAGTATTTATTTTCATGCTGTTTCACTTGGTTTGGCTAAAATTTTAACATGTAGCTTTGCACTTAATGGGGTGGATAAGTCAGTTGCAAAGTGTGTCTCTAAGGAATAATTACAGATGGCCTTTATTACATGAAAGGGGACAGACAAGTGTTGCTGACTTTAAAAGATATGTAGGGGGTTAATCTCTGAAAACTTTACATTTTTCTTATACCATGATGTTATTTAAAATTAATTTCATATTCTTAAATTATATCATATCATCTTGCCAAATTTCACGATGATACATTTACTGTCATTTAATGTCTGTGAGTATTTTTAGTTATTTAATAAGTATTTAGTGATCAAACAATTTCCCTAGATTGTTACTGATAGATAACATAATTTTATGATTTGATTAATTTTGTAGTCGTAAATAACATCCTTTTTTATAAGTTTCAGGATGCAAGATTTATTTATTCATACTTTATTTAAATTGATAGACAAAAATGCAATATGGAGGCCATCTATCCGAGCACTGATGAACTTGGGGAAAAGTCAAGAATAAGAAACTTACAAAGATTGTTTAAGCAATTCAGAGAGATCACACATGGCCACTAGGGAGCAATGATTTATTAAAGTCTTAAGCGCTTTCATGTCTCTCCTAGACACTTCATCAGACACATTCAAATACTAAAAACTGTTACATTTAAATATAGGCATCATCCCTTTTCCCACCAATCACAGTCTTACACATCAAGAATTCAAATCAGAAAATCAAAAATATGTTAACATAAAATCAAATGTGCATATTATTTATATAAAACAACAAGCAATGTACTTAAAACACTTCATATTCCGGAAACCTTAAAATCCTTGTAACAGTTTTTTTTATTTGAATATGTCTGAAGTTTCTTGGAAAGACACAAAAGCACTTACTACTTTAATAAATGGTTGCTCCCTAGTGGCTGTGAGTGACCTCTCTGTATTTCTTCCACTTTTTTATTGGACATCTTTAGTCTTTGGTTCAGTGAGGCAATTAAATTCTCCGACAAGTGTGTGTTTTTGCCAACTTACAAAGATCGATCATGATAACAGGGGCTACAGGAATACAGATAAACCTGAGAAATTAATGGCCAACAATGGACAAACTGAAAGAAACAATAAAATTAAAGTCTTCCTGCCAAATCTAGGAAGTGAATTCTGAGAAAGGCTGACAAAAAGGAAAACAGCAACAAAGATAATCAAACCAAAGCCACTGAAACAGAGGATGGGATAAAAGATAACATGAAATCAGGCAGCAAAAGAGATTTTTGAGATTTCCACTGAAAGAGTGGGAGCAAAACAACAGAAAACTTTACGAACAAACTGGGATGGAGGGGCACAGAAAACACAATACCACACAGGAGGGAGGGCAATTAAAATCACCAGGGGACTACAGGATGATGTTTTAACAAGAAAAGGCAACAAAACAATGGTTTCCAGAGGAACACAAACTCAAAGTTCAGATTCCATAATTAACACTGATGAGCATAAAAAGGACACCAGGATTGAGAACCCCCAAAATTACAAGGGTTGGGACTATATGACTAAGAATCCCTCAGAATGAGATGAAAAAGAAGAAGTATGTCAATGGAAAAAGACTTCATCTGTATTTTTTACAGTCTAGCCAAACGTGATACTATAGAAAACCTTAAGATATATACCACAAACCACAACCTAACTGCTTGATGAGAGTCAAATAACTTAACAAAAAGGTGCAAATGAGTATGCAAATAATACTTTAGGTGACCAGGCAAACAACTATAATGAAAAAACAAGTAGAAGCACTTGCCATAGGCACAGTATCTTCTGCCCCCCAGCTGTGAAAAATATGTAAAAAGCTGCTGAGAAACTAGGTAAGAAGAAATTCTACAATGTGTCTAAAAGTTTTGGAATAAATGCGTAATCAGATAAAAGTTGAGGATTTCTCATTGTGGATGAAAATTTATATAACAGCCAAATCAATGCTTTGCTAAAAGTAGGTGGATTGTATTCTAGAAAATAGCTAGGGCTTACTACTAAAGCACACAAAATTTTAAGCTGAGGTTATGAGAACTAAACAAAGAGTAATATCAAAGAATTTGCTGGAATTTCTTACAGCGGACCACCAAAAGATACCACATTTCTTAGAATCTCAAAGCCACACAAAAACCTGTCTGATTCACCCTGCCAAACTGGGGCTGTGGGAAGACATTATATTAAGGAGCCACTTGCCAGCTATTTAAAACATAACATAAATCCATGGTCTTCCTGTATATCCTTGATTTAATGGAGCTTCTATATAAAATTAAGGACAAAAATATTGAGGAAAATGCCATTCCAGTCACTGAATGAACTTCTGCCCCAAGAATTTTACACTGGGGCAATGGGAACAACACCTGTCATATAACACTGGAGCCTCATAAAGTGAAATTCATGTAGCCAACAAACTTCTAAAATTGCTGTTACAAAGAATATGTTTTCATTGTAATGGAGAAAAGTATTTGCAGGCAAAACAATTAACCATGTAAGCAGCCAGAGTTCACAGTTTAGCCAACACAGCACTTGTAGTAGGGAATAGTGCACCATTTACAGCTCCCTGCTCTTGAGCAAAATCAGTCTGTGTGTTCAATATATAAATGACTTTCTCATGGGCACTTAGGGGAACTTAACACTATCACAGCTAGACTGGTGCTTACCAACTGTTTGATTCAAATTTACCACCCATGTAGTGTTTCAAGAGTTAAGACCATACAAAAACCATAAGAAAAAAAAAACACTCTTAATGAGTTTTAGAGAAAATCCACATTGTCAATATTTTTTTCTGCAAGCAAGAAGCATGGTCCCAAAGTGATGCAAGGAGAATGTTATTAAGACTGAAGAACTGTGAGTAGCCAGAATCACCTCAGAAATCATTAATTGCCTGTTAATCTGGATATATTGCAGAGAGATTTTATTGAAAGAAGATTGTTGAGGAAATGCTCCAAATGATCAGTGATTCATGAGCCCAAGGAAGAGAACTGGAGATGGAATCAAAGACAGAGAAATTAGGGAATGTCGATCTCTTTATTTTCACAGTAAAGATAAGAAAAAGCTAAATGGCAAGTTTCCTACATCCTTCAGTAATCCAAAGACAGCAATGATATTAAAAACATGTCAAGAGGTTTCTTTTTGGGGGGTAATCTCTTCGCTAGGCTTGTAGGGACCCCAGGGCCATTAGCCTGATAACCTACTATGATCCTATGATCCTATGAAGAGACAGTGGAAAGTGATAGAGGAAACCAAAAACCTCAGCACCATTTTAAGTCAATGACCCAAATTTATTTTCAAACATAGAAGGATAAGTAGCTGGTTTGAAAACAAAATGACAAATGCTCTGGTGAAACAAAAAGAACTTTAAAAATACTATCAATCTTTTTGTAAGTTTTGTGATTTTGTTAATGGGCTAACTACTTTACAGATCCAATGACTAAGAAATGTATTAGTAAATCATATAGCAATTTCAACATATCCTGTTTGGTTTACACAACCAGTTGCTTTTGACGTAAGAGCATTTACATTAGAAAAACAAATAACAGCCTTAGAAGTAGATTACATAGCTCCTCTACATGATTCGACTCTGAGAAAACAACAGCTCACTGTTCAGATACAGAGGCACATGCAGAAAAGACAATATTCATTTGTCATGTCATTGTCAGGTTCACTGAATTTCTGCTCATGGGGAAGTTCACCTATATGCTTCCTTGGCTTGAATGCTGTGAACACTGATTTATAGACCCCATGTAAGTGAAAGCTTACAATCCTGAACACTTGGAACAGCGATTTTTTCATAGGGAAAAAAATCGCTGTTCCACAAAAAAAATAAAAAATAAAAATAAAAACTTCAAAACATTACATAAAGTGGGGAGCTTTGCCCCACACACACACCCTACTTAAATATACCAACTTCGAGATCACACTACAGTGAGGAAAACAGCAAAGTAATGGAAGTGGCCAAGCAATTTCTTTTCCAGGGAAAGAAATCACTTATATGCCGTTTCACTATTTTGCTGTTTTGTGCTTTCAAGTTCGATCAAGATGCATTCGAAGGATTGCGTCTTTGATTATATAATAGGAACCCTGGGTAGAGAATGCAGGGTATTCACTGTATTGTCAGTTTCTTCTAAAATGGAGTCTTTAAATTCATTTTATGCTTATTTATTATTTTCAGTTTTGTTAGTTTTATTTGCAACCAATCTTTTTCACAGGTGAAACAGCTAAGTTATTTTCACAAATTCCAACAGGTCAAATCATAGGCCAGGCATTGCTAGATTGTTTTCTAATATATGATTTCTCCCAGAAGGCCTAAATGTACTGGAAAAAGACATGCAGTGCAGCGCAAACTATAACTGAAGACTCCACTTTTACCCATTATAGCCTTCTTGAACTCAAGAAATTTCAAATGGCCCTTTTGCCATAATAAAATATATCTAGCATCTCCTTTTAAATACTGTTAATGCTTTCATTCATATTGGGCTTTGCCCCCAATCCACCTTAGTAATGCATACTAATCCTAACCTTCCCTGACCCTGTCCTTTACCCTAAAATTGCACCCTACCATAAAAATTAAATTCTGGAGCACTGTTGTACACAAGACAGCTCAGCCACTCACCTCACACACACACTCACACACACACACACACACACACACACAATACACACACAGACAAAACACTAAATTTGCACCCTTACCTAACCTTTATCATAATGCTAAAACATGTGCACTCACACATACACAAAACCTATCCCCTAAACTACTCCCTACCTTAACCCTAAAATACACACACTTACACAAAACCTATCACCTTATCTAACTTTCATGCTAACCTTAAAATGCATACACAAACACATAAGCTCCCAGCACTTAACTTAGTTGACCATACTGACAGTGACTCAAATGGATGTTCACACAAACTATTAGTTGCATAAAAAAGTATAGTTCACTTTTTATACCAAATGAGCATTTAATTAAGTGAACTGCATCCAACTATAGATATAGCTATATATAATCTATATTCATATTTTTAACTACAGAATTGTGGTCTTATTGAGACAGCCTTGTGTTTTTTGTAATGCTAAATTTAGTGACATTAATGCTAAGGCCATCAACATTGCACTAAATGCATTTAATTAAATTATTTATTTATTTTAATTCAGTTATTTATTTATTTGTAGTTCATGAAGCACCGAAAATTAGTCTTCAAAATCAGGAAGGGGATAAACTTCTTAACCTCTTCGCTAATGCAAGCCCTGATCTATACAGCATATAAAGGTGATTACAATAACTGTTAAGATGGATTCCCATTCTAGGGACTAAAAGTGAAAAGTACTGAGTGACATAGAAAAGTAGTAGAAGGGAAAATGGCTTTTAAAATATGTTAGAAGTTCACTTTGTCATATTTACAAATAAAAGTGTGACAGAACAAAGTGCCTAACAGCTTGTAAAGTCATCAATGCTACAGACGAGCAGTTCATTTATCCCTGTTATCTGTTTGACATCACTCACTAAGTTTTTTACCCCATCCACTCTTGCCTAATGGAAAGAGAATATTAGGCAATATGCAACTGTGGCTTTGAAATGCCTGTAAAACTGTACATTTTGCATTCATTCTTAAAATACTATTTGCTATTCCACTTTGACAGATGCTAGTAAAACTTTCAGGGAATTGTATTAAGATATTTAGGCATAGATTTAGACAACTTCAGTGTATCCCAGTGTTAAATGATACCCTCTTTCCACTACAGGGAATTTAGAATATATTCTGTACAGGTGAAGTGATATACTCCGCTGAAGATAAAAAGTACATTGGAAAAATTGGAAAATACCGAACTGTGACAGTAATATGTCTGTAAGCCATATATCTTTAGGCCTGTGTGTCGAAAATGACATACTTCAGTCCTACTTTGGGAGCTGTTAATAAAATGCTCAGGAAATTATACTGGAAATTCAAGTACAAAAGGCAGCTAAGGTCCCTATTCTACTATTATGCAATTCACTTCAGATTAGTACTTAATTTTATCTGTTGCATTTCCATCCTCAAGCCAAAGTTTTCTCGTAGTATGTTTCTAGTAATGATAAATTGCCTTGTCTTTGGGATTATTATATTATGCTTACTTTTTGTATAATGACAAAGTTATTTTGATTATACACTGCATTATTTGTCCAGAAAAACAAATCAAAGATCTGTACTTGAAGGAAAAAGTTTAAATACAGCATGTTATAATGTGACAGGGAAATGCTGCTTAACCCTTCAGTGACTAATTATGTATAAAATATAAAGTGTCTGCCCCTCATTCAGATTCCTTGATGAAACTTTTAAGATCTGCTATAAAGCTTTCAGGCAAAATGTAAATAAACTGTCATTCTATTTTCTTATTTTTTAACCACATGTTAGTAATAATCTATTTTGGATGTGTACAGTATTCCTTAATATAATCAGAAATCTTAACTCATCCTTAATGTAAACCATGTATAAAGCAACGTGGCAGGTTGTCTTGTGAGAAGACTGTACTTGCCTGAATCAAGCAAGAAGAATAATTTATTTTTGAGGGTTTCAGATAAAACTAAAAGGCAGTATCCTAATCTTCCTGTAAAAGTTTTCAGTAAGACTGTCCTGGAAATATACATGGACACAGGTAAAAAATTAATCCTAAAACCTCCATTACATCTTTAGGCATTTAAACATAGAACAGAGCTAAATTTGGTCATGCCACATTGACACACCCTTTAGCACAGATAGGCTTGATTATGGCATGTTTCAAATGAAAAGGTATTGCCTTGTCTGGTAAAATATATGTTTCCTCTAGCAATAACAGACTGACATACTTCAAAATGCCATCTGCTCAAACAAAAGTATCCAACTCCCAAACTATACAAAAATACAAAGATGTTTCTACAGAGGGCAAGAACTATCACCCCCCCCCCCCCATGTGTTGGATTTTACCTCAAATACTCATATATACAGTCACACAGCCATAGGGAAAGAAGAAACACCAACAATCTGAAGCCAGTCTTGGTAGGCACATTTGAAAGGTGTTGCTATAATGTAACATTGAGGAATCAAGAAAAGAAATAACAAACCGCATGCAATAAAATATGCTATGGACACACATTGGAAAATAAAGATTTTTGAGCCTGAATAATTGCAACTGTAATATGAATGTGTTTGGTGTCATAGAAGTAGAGCTGGTAATGCAACCAGAAAGGTGATTTCAAGGGTCTAAGAACTGAGGCAGTGACTTAGTTATAATTTGTGTATACATGCATGCATATCAAAAATATATTCACTACATGTCTGCATGACGGTAAGAGCTAAAAGGAATTGGGTAAGAAATATAAAGAGAAGGCCTATTAGTCAGAATACAACTCAAGAAAAACAGAATGAGTATTCAACAGCTGTCCAAAACCCAGGTGTTCAAATAGCAGTACCTTGTAGCCAGTGACTTGGGTGACTCTTACCTCATATGGCCATCAGCTCATGCTTGAACTTGAATACTGTGTATGAGTGATGCTTAGCAGCTGTGGGGAGAGATGGGAGCTGCTGGACCTCACCCAAATTCAATATTCAAGATCGGCCAAGAGTTGTACAGCAGCTGTGGGGATGGGACTGCAAGCTGGGGTTTTAGCTAGGAATTGTGAGGGGGCCTTTGGTTTATCTAACAAGAAGGTGGTTGAGTTTTGGGAGTGGGAAGGCAGTTTAGGGATTGGGAATGAAGTTTAGGATTAAGCAGTGATAAAGGACTTTAGAATTAGGTAGTGGGAAAGGGATTTTAGGTTTAGGGGAAGGGATCTTAGATTTTGGGAAGGGTGGTCCTATTTTGGTATTAGGGAGCAATGAGGGATGATAGGCTTAGAGAGGTAGAGAAAAGATTAAAATTTATGGCGTGATCAGAGACTTTGGTTAGGGATGGGATTCCAATATTTAGGTTTTGGGAGTTTTTAGAGAAAGATTTAGGCTTCTGGTAGGACTATATAATTAAGTAGTGTTAAGTGGTGGGTAGGATACATAATTTACTGCATTCATGCTGTCAGACTAGTGGGAGTTAGAGCACTTGCCAATGAATGCAAGTGGCAGTAAGCAAGTGTGCCTGAAGCTTTTAATGCTTCAGCACATGTAGTAGACTGAAATAGAAGTGAGTGTAGGTGATCGGCTAAAAAATTCAGGTTTACTGCATTTTGTCTTGCTAGACACATAACTGAGCTATTGCCCTTTTGCCTATCTTTCCTGTAGGTATAACAGAATATTTTTAAAGTGTAATGGGAAAAGATGTAGTTGTAATCCAAAACTCATGATTCCATCTGAGGTGGATACATTGTGCATATAAAAAAAGCAGAAACAGCTCAACTTCATTTTGGCATATGACAATGTGATAGGAAAGAGAAAGCTGTAGGTTCTCCTTCCTGGCAATGTTGCTCATGTGAACAGCATAGCCAAGCTCAGCATTACTAAGCTGGTGTCTTACCTCAGAAGTATTCCATTGACTTGATTGAAGAGTGGTAAAGATAATAAAGGGGTACGTTTGTACAGTAGCCTGGAAGACATACCTCTCAACTGTCCAGATTTTTGCAGAATATCTAGATTTTTGCCTCATATTTTTGGTCTGTTTCTCATAAATGTTTTGTTTTTCTGGATTTTTGTGGCGGATCAGCAAGGATTGAATTCACTAAATAACGACAAGCATTTGATTTTGTTTTCATATCATTCAGAAAATGCATGGTAACAAGATCTTTTATTCTAGTATATTTCTAAGTTTATAAGAGCAATATTTAAACTCTGTCCCTATTGCTGGTGCTTTATCCCTGCATTATTGTTGGCTTTGTCCAGATTTTTTGAGGTTGACAATTATGCTGTAAGTAGCATGCCACAATGAATGAAAAAAAAAACAAAAGAATTTATAAAATTCAAAACTCAGTAGTAAATAACGAGGTCTGAAATAACAAGAAGGTGCTATCTATGTCAAGCTGGACTGAAATGGTTTAAGAAATATATGTTGGTAAAACAGTTCTTAATTTCATATACTCAAGTACTAAATCTTCTTAATTAGCATACTGGTGAGCCAAAATGAATAAATATTAATATCTGTGCAATGAATGTTTTTTCTCATGTGTGGTAAAATAAAAGTATTCTGTGTATTGTGAAATTTAGAAAAAAAAAATATGAAAACAGTTTAGATGAAAGTGCAGGAAATGCCCTAAGGTAGCAAAGCTGCTTGTTTTTCTACAAACACAATGAATTATTTACCATTTGCAACCATTTTACAACAGAGCAGGCAGTGTGAGAAAATTGTTCTTTTTTTAGATGTGACAAGAAAGAGTGAGAAAATAGGGAAAGTGTGAAAAAACCCTTGAATTAACATTGTGCTTTTCTCAGCAGCTTTCATTCTGCATATATTTGAAATTAAAGTAATTGCAGAAGAACATAATTTAACTGTGAAAGCCATTTGTATCTGATTTACCTCAAAGGAAAGAAAGAAAATGTTTACTAGAACATATTAGTGGTTTATAAATTTAACTCATTTGTTAACTGGGGATGTGAACTGGTCATCCACAACCAGAACTGCAAGGTCAAGGGTAAATACCAAAGATGTGAGCAGTTTACACAATTCAAAATAGACAGCAACCAGATTGTTTTCAAGACTTGGAAAGAAAATTAATTAGCATGCAAAAATAGGGAAGCATATACACCCCTCAAAAGACAGAGAGAAAAAACTTTAGCTTGAACTTTGTGTCTGAAAGTGTAAAAAAAAACTTCTTAACCACTGAGTTACCATGACATTCTAAGAGAGAGCTTAACTACCAAGTCACCAATAAATGCAAAACAGTAGTTACAAAATAATCATCATGAAAGTTTTCTTGATTTTCACTGCTATGAATATATGCTAGATCACCAGAAGAGCTATTAGGTAAAATCAGATCCATTTCATATGCCCAAATGCCCCTTTAATTAAATTTTGCAAGATGTTTGAATCCCACAAGATCGAACAAATGCAAACATAGAGAACATCTGCTTTTGTAGGGGCAAGCACCTTGGTTCCCCCAGACCCCCTGCTACTTGTATATTCCAATTCTGTGATTGCAACGCAGTGAGGAAAAGACAAATACCCTGACCCCCACTGTGTTACAATACTGCACGGCCCAGATCCATACAAAAGTAACACTTTTCAGTTTCATTTTGCCAGTTCATTCTTCTGAGATTCAAGCATTTTGGATTGATCTTATGAAATTCAATTATATGGTCATTTGAACATATGAAGGGGATCCAGTAAAAGCTTAGCACACTATTGACAAAAGTTTAAGAAAAGAGCTTTGTTGTTCATTACAGATTTTAGCAAGATAATTATATATCCCAAATGACTCTTTTATTATTTGAGAAAGGTGTGTTTAAATTTGCTACCATTGGTTTATACAAACATAGAGAGAAAGTAATGTTGTGAGTGATGTTAAGATATCCTCACAGGATGTCAATATGGCTTTCCAGAACATACTGCTACTACGCCTGACAACTTTAAACCTGTGAACTAAAACGTTCTATGAAGAAGAGAATGCATCTTAATGCCTCTCTCCTCAGTGTATTAAAAAAATAGACATCTCACTTAAGCAAAAGAGAAAATACTGAAGGAAAACAAACTTCAGTTTTACAAGAGAAGTTATAAGCACAAGGGCACTGTCATCTTTATAAACACAATAAGTAGTCAAAAGGTCCTTGGAATCTTAATCCTGAGGTTCTTTCATACATATACAGTTTGAACATGCAAAATTAGGAGTCATATCTTGGCCGTCATACAACCATTATTTGCAAATTATCAGGGGAAACCTTCATTAAAAAACATAGCATCATGTCCTGCAATCTCGCATGGAGTGTTCCAGATACACTGATGGTGCTATGTTATTTCACTTAATCAAGCAGTAATGTTCACTATGGTAGGCATTACTGAGAAACAGTGGACTTCTCAGGGGTGGTGTGAGACCCAATTCTCCAATGTCAGGTCTCATACAGAAGGTCCATTATTTTCCCCTAAAGCAAATCATGGAGAGTGCTATTGTGCAAACAAAATGGCCTAGCTATACATCTTTGTTTAAATGTCTGTTATATATTTGTTTTTATATTAATTTGATGTAAAATAATTCCTACACTAGAAGACTCATTGTTCTACAAGATGATGTGGTGATGGTAAAATCATACCTCTTGTTTAATGAATGAAATATGTCTCACTACTGATATTCTGAGACTTACAAATGCAAGCCATGAAATGTCTAATGAAAAAAAAAAAAAAGAAAGTCCAAAATCTTAGGAGAAGAGTGAATGTTGAACATTTCTTTTCTCCTTTGAAGCTGTTTATTGCAAGATAAACCCCTTGTGCACTGCCTGAACTACCCAAACTGATATATATCAACTCTGAGACTATTATTCCTCAGAGAAAAGGAAGTATTCTGAGGACCGGCAATCCTGAACTTAAAATATGTAACTCCACATTTTTTGGCATTCATTTTCATCCGGACAGTGCAGTGGTGCAGCGGTTAGCGTTGTCACCTCACAGCAAGAAGTCATCTGGTTCGCTTTTTGACTATGGTGCCTTCTGTGTGGAGTCTGCATGTCCTCCCTGTGTTCATATGGGTTTCCTCTGGGTGCTCCAGTTTCCTCCCATGTTACAAAGACATGTATCTCGAGCTTTTCTCCATGTGCCTCCACTGAAAATTGACTTGTTCCAAGTCAGACTTTCCCGGTAAATAAATGATAAATAAAAATTCAACCAGGACTCAGACTAATGAGTCTCTGTATTTCAAATGGTTACTGTTTGACCTGTTGTTTATTTGCCTATAAAAATGATGTAAGAGAGTTTCTCATTTACAGTGGTATCCCAATGTAAAACAACCAGAAAAGGCTCACTAAGTCAACACCTACACTGATTGATAACCACAATTCCATTCGAATAAACCTTTTTTATTTGTCTTATGGTTAGTAAAGTTTTTTTGAATGGAAGTGTGGTAATCAGTTTAGGTGATGACTTAATGATCTTTCCCTTGTTGTTTTATGAATTTAACGTATTTGGCTTTGCCTTCCACTCTGTGAGATCACGGTATCCTAATGTAAACAAAGTTGAGTTTCTATTATGGAAAATATTGCTTCTTTTGTGTATGTATGAGTTAAGGCAAACAAGTCAAATCCTTTTAGTTATTAATTGCTGCAGAGATGCCTGGAAAGAGCTCTTAACAACTGACAAACTTAGCAAAGTTTTTCTTTTACAGAAGTTCAATGCTTTTTCTGTAACATAATGTTAGCTCAGTGTCTCTTGTTATGATTTCAGCAAAATGAGAATTCAAGATCGCTAATCCATTTTGTGAATATGTTAGCCAGAAAGTGCGAAAACTTCCAAGATTACTGATATTTTTTTAACTGCTGAAGCAACTGCAAGGACAGTATTTTAGATTTTGGCAAATGTTATACTTAAATTAGCTTTATTGGTTAAAATATTCACAGTACACAGTTTGAGATACTGTTAACCAAACCAACCAGGGTGAGGGAAGGATTATAGAATTACAGAAATTGTGTTACTGAAAAAGAAAAAAAATCAGCATTAAAAAGTTTTAAACATTTTTTATAAGTTAATGTTTTGCAATAGTGCTTCGAAATGAAGAGTGTTGTGTTCTCCTGGTGCACAGATAGTGCTGTAGGTTATTAAAAGGAGCTGTTCCATTAGTAGGTGAGAAAATTGTAGCTGTGACAGCTTCATTTTATTTCATGCTCGCTACATTTTGGCAGGTTATCCTTGTAGATTAATTTACCTGTTGAGAAAGTTGAACTGCCAGTGATACTGTAATGTGCATTCAACCCATTTTTTTTTAAGATATAAGAAAAGTATGCAGCATTGTCTTCAGATAATTGGTAGGAGGACACATTCAATTATTAAATAGCTAGTAAAACGTCATCTTTGCCAGAATGTTGCTCAGTATTCTGAAGTTCATTTACTACCCACGGTAGTGTCCTGATTCCTATCTTTCCTAGCATTTATTAGTATATTTTAACCATTCACTCCTGAGAATGTGTGTTACTGTTACTATAAGAAATGGCCTACATCTTAAATTATTTCTTTCTGAATGTGAGGTTGCTTCTGCATCACTGTAAGTGTTAGTCGATAGTGCTGATACTTTATTTTTGAGCAACTCAACAGAGCAATTCCACACCAGAGATTTCAGCTATATTCATGTGGTGAGAGAAAATACCACTATCTGAGTATTTTGTGTTACCACTAGGCCTTACCATTTCATTAGAACGTGAGAATGTGCAAAATGGCAGTCGAGGATTGAAAGACGTCATATGACAGCCTGAGTATCTGGCCTGGAGAACACCCCTAACCACCTAAGAAAGATTGTAGCCTTTTATTCTGCTTGTCTTTCTCCAAAACCTAATTCCCCTTTTTTTCACAGAGGAATTTAAAGTATTGTTGAATGGCAGAACAGTGAACTTGGAGAAATAATGTTAGAAAGCATGTACACTAATTCTAAACTAACAGCGTACCTCTCAAAAACTAAACTACAAATTTTCACACTCAAATCTTATATAGAGTGCAGGCCCAACTTCACACTCACCTCCAGCAATATAACCATATATGTCATTTCCAATACTAAACTGCTAAGTACCCTTATCGATGACCACTTGAAATTCAACCAAGACATAGAAAAAGCCATAAAAACACATCAGAAATTAGTGTTTTGATCTATAAAGAAGACCTATCTAACTAGGAGTACTAAGCAAGCCCTAGTATCTACTTATCTGCTCCCCTCTCTCTTGTACATATCCCCAATCATCTTAAACTTGCATAACACACAGCTAACCAAAGTAGATCAACATTTCAATATGACACATTTGCAAATAGTAAACCTCTTACTCTTACCACTGTTCACCTCTCAGATGCCGCACCAGGTTTAAACTTTTACATTACCTCACCCTGGGACAACTACAAGCTTGTCCACCGACTGCAAAAAACTATTAAACCATCTCATGAATATCTGTTATACTGAGTCAGAAAGTGTAAAAGCCTCTAATTTTTCTGTGTGGCCTCCAGGCCTCAACACATGAGCATGAGAATGTGCAAAATGACAGCCCCCTAGGACTAGAAGGTGTTGGATGAGAACTTGGATATGTTGGCTGGAACACTTCTGTAATCACTTAAGAAAGATTGGAGACTGATACTGTGTTTGTTTTTTCCCTACGCAACTCCCCTTTTTTCACATTGTAAGTTATAGTATTGTTGAGGATTACAGAAGCAAACTTGGGAAAAGAATGTTGGAAAGTGAGTAGAATATACACTGACTTTACTCAGACAAAGAATAGTGTAAATACGTACAATAAATGCAGGACCATTAGACCAGAAGCAAGGTGAAAATATTTCCTGGGAAACAGAAGAATGAAAGGTGTGTATAATGCATTTACTATCATTTTACTGAAGTGCACTCGGTCAAATCCACTTTGCACGACGTCTGAAGCACGAGCATTGAAAAAGTCGAACTCCAATATTTCTGACGTACAAATCTCACCCTTATTTCGACCAATATTAACACTTGTTCCTTAGGTCAAATTTGGTGTATCTTTTGGCAATATCAGAATTTGGCAATGTGACTTTTCATGGAGGTGAGTCGATGATACAATCATTTGACTGAATTCACTTTAGTAAAATGATAGTAAACCATGCATAACGTTATGGGGAAGGATTTGTAATGTTTCATGAGGATGATGTTTCTGGTGGAAGGAAGCAAATGCCTAGAAAGTATGTTGTGAGTAAAGGTTTTTTTCAAGCTATAAGTTATCAAATCTGCTACCTGAAGACTGAAAGCAGGACAGCATGGAGAAACATGATGGATAGAGAAATGCGTTACAAGGATGGTCACACAGTTTGTAAAAACATTGTTAGAAAGAAGTAAAAGTGGTGGCAGGTGGGTAGCTGACAGAGTGATGGAACTGATTGCAGGACTAAGGAGACCACAATGATAAAATATGTTGGGATTCGAGGGACTGGAGCAAAGGTAAGGTGTATGTGAGCAGATTGTGACTGCCAGTAGTTAACTGCATGCACTTTTGAAGTTCATGAAGGATGAAACAATGGAATCTGCTGCTGAGAAAATTCTAAACAAAACTGTGAATATAAGTACAGTAGGAGGAAAAAAAAGAATGGTTGATAAGAAAATAAGAGAAGGTGAAGTGAGGTCAAATGGAAGGCTAGTTATGGGATTCTCTTATAACAGTAATTAAAAGAAAGTAAAGAAGTTAAGAGAGCCTTGCAGTAAGGTGGACAGTTAAGGCTTGCCCTGGCAGTAAGTAAGAATGTATGTCCATGCACCCAGTTACTTGGATGCAAATTCTAACTGAGGCTTCCAGATGGCTTGCCTGAGGTTAAATATAGTTTTACTAGTTTGAAAACAGAATATCCTTCTTCAGGGAACTCATTCACTAGGAAGGCACTACTCACCTGTACCGTAAAGGTATATTAGGATTCAGTACATTAGTCCTCTTTCCATCTGATGTACAAGTGGATTCCTTAACAAGAAACTGAATATGTAACAACATATTACTATGCCCTACAACTGCATTAATTTATACTCGCATATGTGGAGCATGGCTGCATTAAAATACAGGTCTTACTATACGACTGAGGCCAGTGCTACCTCCTATGTCTCTGTGCATCACAGTTCCACAGAAACACATGAAATAATGTGCTTATATGAGTATACAGAGAATGAAGGGCTGACATCTTTAAACCCTGTCCCTCACATATGTGGACATCAGGGACAAAGGCCTTGAATTGCACACCATTGCCAATGACTATATATGCAAGGAGGTGATTGGTTTTAATTGCTTTGAGCAAATGAGCACTGTTGCCTCAGTTTATGACCTAAATAAGTTTTACAATGAAAAACTACAGAACTGGGTACTGCTTATATGAGTATACAGAGAATGAAGGGCTGACATCTTTAAACCCTGTCCCTCACATATGTGGACATCAGGGACAAAGGCCTTGAATTGCACACCATTGCCAATGACTATATATGCAAGGAGGTGATTGTTTTTAATTGCTTTGAGCAAATGAGCACTGTTGCCTCAGTTTATGACCTAAATAAGTTTTACAATGAAAAACTACAGAACTGGGCTATAATTAGTGGCTCCCCAGAAGTTCACCCATCTCAGTCTTTCCTTAGCTCCTTTAATGCACTCTTACTAACAACAACTCCGTCTTAACCAAACTACTTCTATAAACACATACTCAGACACCAACTCACACACACAAACATATGCTCACACACCCAATGTATCCATGCTACATGCTACCATAGATTAGAGCAAGCTAATATTAATATCATAACATCTGAGCAAACTTCTAAGCCAAGCAATATATTAAATTGTAGCATTCTATGGACAAATGGCATCCATTCTTCTGAAAACAGGCTATCAGCCAGAACAATGTTGTGCCCTTATATAAACTAATACATAAGAAACCAGTCACATGATTTTATAAATGAATAACTAAATTTCCTTACTTAAAATAAAAATCCAGCAACTACATTAAAAAAAAACAAAAAAAACAATTAATATATGCCAGCCGCTAAACTAATAGCACAGGGAAGGAAAATATTGACAAAAAGGGATAGCAACATCATTCTAATTACAGTCATATAGACTGATCCTACTACTTTCTACAAAAGACTGTTGCCCTATTGCCAATTTTGTTAAAATTATCATTGGTTGCAAATGACTCAACTGTTATTTACATTAGGACGCACTGTCATAGTTCACCCAGGTGTGGTTAGGACAGACTTGATTGACATCCTGATGGGGCTGTCAGTTAAGCTTGGTAGCTGGAATGTTGTATGAATGTCATTCTAATTCTGCACTTTAAACATTTTCAACATTTTATTGTTCACAGAGTAAAACAAATTGAGACTCTAATGTTGGGCATTACTGACTTAATGTCTCCCATAAACAATAAGGGGGCTGCCACCGCCTGCAATTACCTACCCTCCACAATTTCAGGAGTCTTGAAGCCCCCAGATGGATGTTATGTTGTCTGCATTTTTATTGTCTCATCCTCTCAGTAACAACATGCTTTATATGATCATTTTGAAAAATAAGAGGTGTGAAATTATAACTACAATGTCTGGCACATTACAAACCAAAAATATCAAATCTTCCTGTATCCTTGCAGCATGTCTGAGAATACGTCACACCAGAAATGGAGATTACTACTGCTCATCTGGTTGTGTCCTAATGTAAGCAGTCATTGATGACTCGCAGGTAGCATAGCAGATATTTATCTCACTGTCCTTGGGAAAATAATTGCATTCTCCCTTTTCTGCTTTTCTACTTCAGGTTTCAAAAGATGTCAGTTTCATAATCCAAAATGAAAAAGAAAGCACAGAAGTCTTGATTCAGCTTACTCAATCAAATAGAGATTTTCCAAACCCAAACAGCAATTCCAAAGAGAAAGGAAAAAAAAAAACAGCAGCCCCGGTTCAGCACCCTGCAGAGATTAGTATGATTTTAAGTCCAAAAAGAATTTTCCATTTTTTTTAAACAAGCTGCTAGAATACACAGAGCATTTCATTCCAGCATGAGGCAATGCAACTTGTAGTAGAGGAAACAATAAGTGTAAAAATAACAAACGGTTCCATTCTTTTAAAAGACTGGTTAAAACATTTCAGAAATTGAATGAAATATACAACTCTTGATATTTCCACAACAATGAAAATATTCACCTCCATACAGCATGAAAAAAAAATTGTTACACTACATAAATACCCTAGTCAACCAAATGAGGAGCTATATACGTCTAAATGAATAGTACTAGAAAAAGGATGAATGGATTGTGGAATATGCTGGCCATTTCTGAAAAGGCTAGTTAAGCACCTTTAAATATAATGATATTACAGTGTGGCAAACATCATGACTTTCTCCGATCTATGCAGAGTACTATATTTGACCACGGCAGGACATTCAAAAAAAAAAAAGGGACTTCAGTAGGAGTACTTTGCAGAAAGTAGGCTTTCCATGTTGGTCTGCATTGGACTGATGCACAGAGCAGCCAGTTATAACATGCTAACAATTTGATTTAACGCACTCTCAAGTCTTGAGTCAAGCTCTCTACCCAGGAAGGAGACACTATAATCACCTAGAGACGCTTGACAGAGCAACTACAGAGGCTTAGGGAGGCTTCTCTGAACTATTGATCCTGCATTGTTTTTCCAGTGCAAGCTTCATCAAAACCAGCATTATGAATCCTGAATGCTAATTGGCGTTTAGTGTACAGCAAATACATAGTATTTTAATTAAAATGATATGTTCTGAAAAGTAAAAGCAGCCGTATCATACCACTTGCTGTAGTTGCAATAAAAAGTATGTAAATAACCAGCCAAAATAGAATGTGACAGCCAATGACTGTGGCTATGTTTTGTTACTTTAGCAGTAATTTTTAAATGACAGAATTGTCACACTGCAGTTATGCTTTATTTATTACATTTTTTTGTGTGCTAAGTGCTAACTCTGGATAGAAGAAATAGGAGTATCCCAGTCTTTGTGCAATGCAACATTTTATTCTGTGTAACATCAGTAATACAACTGAGTGAAAATCAATGGCAAGGTAAACTATGACAGGTTACAAGGTGCCATAAAAATATAGTACAAAATGAAGACCAGAAAGTTGCAGTACAGATGAGAATTGCAAATCCTTTAAAGAAACATAAAACTTCAAATGTCTGTGTAATCTTATCTAGAAAGGTCACTAAAGATAGGCAGGCTGTTTATACACTACTACATTCTGCTAGTTACTTAAAGTATGTAGTATATTGTGTTATTATATGGTAAAACTCAAGCAAATCCAAATAAACTTGCACTGTTAGTATTAACTCACAAGGAAGTCACCATCAGTGAAATTAGGAAGTCAGGAAGTTAGTAGGCTATTGGCTCTCAGGCCCTTATAAGCCTAGCCAAGAATTTAGCCCATGTTTAGACAAGTCAGAACCTGATGCTCCTGCCCAGCAGGGACATGGGTGGATGGAATGCCAGGGGTGTATTTTCTGTTTCCCATCCAGTTATCCAGGCTGTGCTTAAAAAGGGGTAAAGACGTACTCTGCTGGATGTGGAGAGGGAGTCTATTCCACTGATGGGGAGTCTCTGGGACACAAAACTGTCTCTCCAACATGTCCTAGTGATGTCACTGAGCAGGTTGAGACCATGCATGCGGGTTACATCAGTGGAGCTTGACTTGTGGATACGAAGCAGTCCCATCAAGGCGGGGTCCGAGATCACCTTGTATGCCAGACAAAGGTCACCTCTGAGGAGTCTGTATGAAACTGAGTATAAGGATAGGGCTTTTATCCTATCTGTGTATGGTAGATTTTTGAGGCCCTGGATTCTCCTGGTGAGGAACCTCTGTGGTATCTCTAGCTGCTGCATTTGCTTTGCGAGGTACATGCCAAATGGGGTGCTGTACTCAATAATGGGCCTTATAAGGGAAGAATATAGCGATGTTATGACCAACTTGTCCCTGGATGAGGTACCCTTACTTATGAAGTGGGCCATGTAGAAAGCTTTCCGTAAAACAGAAGTAACATGGTGGTCAAAAGTCAGATTGCTATCAATCTGGGTGCCAAATCTGTGTGCTTAAGATGTTGTTGTTAATGTGATAATTTGCAGGGACATCACTCTCCCCAGTGAGAATGATGATTTTATTTATTTATTTATTTATTTATTTATTTTAGTTTGATGACCGGGGAAGTCCACTGGGCCAAGAAGAGCCCTTTTTCAGTGCAGGCCTGGGGAGAAAAGCTCCAATTAACAACAACAATAACCAACAGGCATATTAAGCAACAGTATATCACATGTGATGACAGTACAATCAACTAAAAGAAGAGATAATTACATACAGAGTAGCAGTAGTCTGTGTTTAGAGTACAACTGACAAACAAGAAAGATAATATTTGTATACAGAGTCACTGCACTGGCAATGGATACTCATTCTGAAATCAGACTAGGTCTTAGTAAACATTTACAGAAATGTGATTTTTTTTGCATTTACAAAATAACAAAGGATGCAGAAAGAGCATTACTAATGCGTATCAGGTAGAAGAAGTACTGTTTGGTAATGGTGTCATTAAGTACTTAAAGGACCACTATGGGCAAATGATGAAGAAAACATATATTTTTTATCTTGCCATGATTTACTACACCTCCCAAAGCTGCCTTCAGCAAAATAAGTACTCATTCCTAATTTTATTTTGTTTTTACTCTTGTCTGCCCTCATGGGGGCAGACATGGTGATTCGTTTGGAAAGCTATATCTGTCCTATAATGCAGACTGTGAGGACAAATAGCCCTACCATTTGTTGTCAGACTAGACTTCCATTCACTTACAATGGAACTCCTGAAAAAAACTGCCAAGTTTGAGAGTCTGCAGCTCATGTGTCATTGACTGGTATGCGCCAAGTTTTACAAATGTTGTTCCTACTGATGTACTACACATTCACTGAAAGAAACTTGCAAAAGTGTCAACAAATTACTGAGATAAAAAAGACTTTTCACAAGGAGCAGTTTTGCAAGTTTCAGTTCCTGGCCAGGTTACTCCTCCCATCTCCCCTCCTTCAGTGAGCTACAGTCTCACATTTCCAGCTTTGCTAGATTCAACTATTTAGTCAGCTTTGCATGACAATAGAAATAAAAAAATAGCCTGGTGTGCCACTAAAACTGTTCCCTTGTATGTATCTTCACTTCTGAATAGCAATTCCCAAGAATAAAAAAAAAGCAAACTCATCAGTCCAGAGTTTAGGCTAGTCTATCCATTTTTTAAAATGTGCACAGTAAAATATTCAACTTGTAATGCATTTTGGCTGCTGACATGGTTATCTTTACACAGTTATTCTCTTATAGTATAACCTGAACTTATGGTATTTAATGATAAATTTTACAACAATTCTCAGTTTCTTAACAATGACCTCCCAAGCCTCTGATGTGACCTAGTACTTTCTTACTATTGCTTTATGTAGTTTGTCTTAGTTGTATATTTGTAGTGTGTTTCTCATCCTCTCAGCAACAGACTCCAGGAGAAGCATATACTTGTATAGAAAGAGTACCAGCTGCTGTAGCAGTGATACCACACTCCAAAACAATGCACTCAAACATAGTACTGACAAACACAGGGAATGTATATGTCTGAATCAAGCAATGATGAAATTGCTAGGGACTTCACTGAGCAAAATTTTACTCTTAATTTCTCCATTTCATAATGCATAACATTCGCACCACACTTACAAAGGCACATCTCCACCTTCCACAAACACAGCAACCCACACCCACACAACTGCTATGGTTTCTCCCTTCAGTTATTGAAAGCCAAGAACAACACTATTTAATAAGGATACCTACCAGACAAGTCTGCATAGCACACTTGGTCTACCTGCATCATCGCAGCTCGGGCCCCCCCAGCAACTGCAACATTGTCAGATAAAACCACTGCTACAGTCCGGTTTCTCCCTACAGTTATTGCAAGCCAAGAATAACACTTTTAAATAAAGATACCTACCAGACAAGTCTGCATAGCACACTTGGTCTACCTGCATCATCGCAGGTCGCCCCCCCCCCCCAGCAACACCAACATTTGCCAGATAAAACCACTGCTATGGTCCGGTTTCCCCCTACTATTATTGCAAGCCAAGAATAACAATTTTTAATAAGGATACCTACCAGACAAGTCTGCATAGCACACTTGGTCTACCTGCATCATCGCAGCTTGGTATCCCCCCCCCCCCCAGCAACTGCAGCATTGCCAGGTAAAACCACTGCTATGGTCCGGTTTCTCCCTACAGTTATTGCAAGACAAGAATAACCCTTTTTAATAAGGATACCTACCAGACAAGTCTGCATAGGTGGCTGGATATTTACAGTTCTTGTTATTAGCAGATGTGGTCCTTAACAGTTATGTTTTAAACATTGTGACTGGCTATTTACATTTCCTTTTACAGCACATTTGTTACTTTTACTAATTATTTTTTAAACATTGGTTTGGCCGGCATGCACACCTGCAAGGCCCCCCCAGGCAACTATAGCTTTGTCTATTGCCACTGGGTGTCATAACTTAACAATATACTTGCTGTATCTTGTCCCAAATAGATCTGCCTCCACACTGAATACTTGTAAAGTAAGGCAAGTACCATTTACTTGGTGTATTTTGTCCCCCAGATAGATTTACCTTCCTTTGTATTACTTGCACACCAAGGCCTTAAAGTAGTGTTTCTGCAACTAACTGCTTACACTCCTAATTTCCTGCTTAGACCTCTTCCTTGCTTACACTTAACATTACAGCTCCAAGGCTTCCACTTCTTATGTTGATTACTTTCCTTTGCAGTCTTCTGTGAGGGGGCGGGACAGATCTCTACCGGCTTTTTCTGGTTATACCTTCCCCCATTTTGTATCTCCCTCCTCTAACTTCCTCCTCCCCCATGCACATTAACTAGTCTATATTAATGGGTCTCCTTGAGCGGCGCCCTTTTGAAAGTTATCTTTTGGCCTGCTTGTGGTGAGGAAGCTTCCCCAGACCTTTTTCAGTGTGACTGCATCAGTATAAGCAAATTAAACTAGTACAATACAGCCAAATAGACACATTTGGTGTAAACAGAAACAAGTGGAATGATACATTTGGTGTACAAAGAAAAGAAACAAGTAAGCCCATTGATATAATTGGAGTTAGTGTTAGCACCGCTGCGCTCGGGCTTACTCCGCTCCCCTCCCTGCTTCCTATTCCCACCAGCCCCCACTAGTGCTACATTTCAACTGAACTTAGCCACGCCCATCATGCTAACCACCAATCACTGAATCTGCCCCACCCCTGTACCCATTTCCTTCTCTTCCACTATTCCATATCCTGTAAAGCACAGTCTTCCATCTAACTACCTTACAATCACAAACAACACCTCTCATCATCCACCACACCTACCCCATCCCAAGCAGATCTCTCACTCATGGCCAAACCATGCCCAAACTACCCAAACCCACATACATACACCTCTTACTATTGCTCCTAGGTGTACCCACACTCCCACTGCTAACTTATATCACCAACCACGAAAAACAACTTAATTTTATCCATATACCAAGAAAAACTACTTCCACTGACATTATTACAACACACCCTTTTACTCAACTAGTTCCACATCACTATCCAAACCTTCTTTATTCACCACTATGCACACAGATCACAGCCATCACACTACCAGTCTCAAACAACTATAAAGAACTTTAAGACCCTAAGCAAACTACTCAAACTCTATTTTTACCTCAGAACCTAACTCATTAGCTGAGGTGATATACACCCAAACCCAGGCCCAGAAAATCTAGGAGCCCCAACCCTAATGATACCCTACTCCACAGAGACAAATCCACGCTCCTCATTTTAAATTTAAATGTTAGGTATACTAAAAGTCCACGACCTTCATGCACTACTCTCCTTTTATCAACCTGAGATAGTCATGCTAACAGAGACTTGGCTTAAACCAGGCAACCACAACAATGAAATCACTCCACCAGGTTACAATATAATTCATAGTGATAGAATAGGTAAAAAAAGGGGGGGGGGTGCTGCTGTAGTGTATAAATCTCACATCATCCTTGAGAAAGTAGACATAACAACCCTAGACCTCATAAAGTTGAACACACACTAACAAAACTAAAACTTAATGATAATAAATGCATCAACATCATAGGGTGCTACATCCCTCCAGGCAATAATATCCCAATTACAGAAAAACTCCTAGAATGGATATCTAACTCCCTCCCCCAGGAAAGCATAGTATTAGGAGGCCTTAATACTGACTGGCAAAACCGTTCCATTCATAAGCCACTCTCCCATATTAACCTACATGGCCTAACCCAACTCATCACTTCCCCCCACAAGAACAGACAATAGAACCAAACATCAATCCACTCTAGATTGGATACTCTTATCCCACCCATCACTGATATCCCTAGCAGGGTGTCTACTAGACACCAAGTAGTTACCAAGTCACATTCTTACTCAGATTAAAATCACCACAACTGACCCAAATATCTACATGCCTAATTCGAAACAAAAAACACTTTAACTGCTTCAACTTTATAAACGACCTAAAAATGTGCAATTGAGCCCCCCTTAAAAACCTACCTCTTGATGAAGCTGTACTATATTTCAATACTACCTTCTTAAACACCCTTAATCATCATGCCCCCTCCAGAACAACAAGAATTAAAACTAAATATGCCCCCTGGTTAGCCCCAGACACAAAATCCCTCCTCAAAAAAAGAAACAAGGCCTGGACCAACTACCTAAACAGTAAACCCCAACTGAACAAACAAATATATGTTGAACTACATAACAAAGTAAAAAACTCACCAAAACAGACAAAACATCTTGCTACCAAAAGTTACAGGATAAGCACAGGAACAACCCACAAAAATTCTGGGCAGCAATTAACTCTATTCTACAACCAGGTAAAACAACTACCCCAACCTCAAAAATAGATGATAACCAAGAAGACATCTCCACACAATTTAATAAATACTTTACGGAAACCATCCAGACCCTTACAAACAACCAACCCTATGACAACATCCCCATCCCTGCAAATCCACCCCACACCCCCAACTAACAATTGCCACAAGTTCAGCTTCCACCCAGAACCAACCAAATCCATTGAAAAACTACTTTGCAAGCTCAAACCAACGTCTCTATCTGCAGGTAAATTACCCGCTGAATACCTCCACCTGGCTGCAGAAGCCATATCATATCCTGTCTCCATCCTAATTAACAGGTCCATCTCCGAGTGTATAGTACCCAAGATATGGAAAATATCACATATCATCCCTCTACATAAAGGGGGAACCTCCCTGGAACTCAGCAACTACCGCCCTATAGCCATACTACCCCCTTTATCTAAAATTGTAGAGAGGGTAATACACAAGCAACTAATGAAATATCTCCTAGAAAATAATCTAAAAGCAACAACAACATGGCTTTAGACCCTTCCATAGCACCTCCACCGCACTAAGAGAATTCACCAACATTGTCAATACTCACAGAAACAATTGACTACTTGTATCTGCCACCTTCCTTGACATGTCCAAAGCATTCAAAATGGTTAACCACAATAAACTCCTTCTTTCACTAGCACCTCTAAACCTTACCACCCCTGCCATCTCCTGGTTCAAAAACTACCTAGAGGGAAGGAAACAAGCTGTTATGTGGAAAAACCAACCCCCCCCCCTATCAGTCTCCCTAGGAGTACTCCAAGGCTCCATCCTGAAGTCAACTCCTCATTGGTCAGATCCAACCATAAGCTAATCACCCTAGATATCCACATCCCACCCTCACTCCTCATTAAGGAAACCACAGTAAAAAATTTCTCCAGTGCCAACTTCATGCTTTTTAAGACAGAAGTGGCGAACTTCATGACACCCATGGAGATGGACAATACAGTTATGACTACTGAATCCTACACAGATGCACTCTACAGGCACTTACACGAGGTGTCTGGTAGACATCCTGCTAGGGATATCAGTGATGGGTGGGATACAAGCTTCCAATCTAGAGTGGATTGATGTTTGGTTCTCTTGTCTGTTCTTGTGGGGAGAAGTGATGAGTTGGGTTAGGCCATGTAGGTTAATATGGGAGAGTGGCTTATGACTGGAACAGTTTTGCCAGTCAGTATTAAGGTCTCCTAATACTATGCTTTCCTGGGGAGGGAGTTGGATATCCATTCTAGGAGTTTTTCTGTAATGGGGATATTGTTGCCTGGAGGGATGTAGCACCATATAATGTTGATGCTTATTATCATTAAGTTTTAGTTTTGTTAGAGTGAGTTCAAATTTATGAGGTCTAGGTTTGTTATGTCTACTTTCTCAAGGATGATGTGAGATTTATACACTACAGCAGCACCCCCCCCCTTTTTTTACCTATTCTATCACTACAAATTATATTGTAACCTGGTGGAGTGATTTCATTGTTGTGGTTGCCTGGTTTAAGCCAAGTCTCTGTTAGTATGACTATCTCAGGTTGATAAAAGGAGAGTAGTGCATGAAGGTCGTGGACTTTTAGTATACCTAACATTTAAATTTAAAATGAGGAGCGTGGATTTGTCTCGGTGGAGTAGGGTATCATTCAGGTTGAGGGTTGGGGCTCCTAGATTTTCAGGGCCTGGGTTTGGGTGTATATCACCGCAGCTAATGAGTTAGTTTTGGAGGTAAAAATAGAGATTGAGTAGTTTGCTTGGGGTCTTAAAGTTCTTTATAGTTGTTTGAGACTGGTAGTGTGATGGCTGTGTGCATAGTGGTGAATAAAGAAGGTTTGGATAGTGATGTGGGACTAGTTGAGTAAAAGGGTGTGTTGTAGTTATGTCAGTGGAAGTAGTTTTTCTTGGTGTATGGATAAAATTAAGTTGTTTTTGGTGGTTGGTGATAGAAGTTAGCAGTGGGAGTCTGGTTACACCTAGGAGCAATAGTAAGAGGTGTATGTATGTATGTGGGTTTGGGTAGTTTGGGCATGGTTTGGTTGGGTTTGGTCATGAGTGAGAGATCTGCTTGGGATGGGGTGGGTGTGGTGGATGATGAGAGGTTTTGTTTGTGATTGTAAGGTAGTTAGATGGAAGACTGTGCTTTACATGATGTGGAATAGTGGAAGAGATGGAAATGGGTACAGGGGTGGGGCAGATTCAGTGATTGGTGGTTAGCATAATGGGCGTGCCTAAGTTCAGTTGAAATGTAGCACTAGTGGGGGCGGGTGGAAATAGGAAGCAGGGAGGGGAGCGGAGTGAGCCCGAGTGCAGCGGGGCTAACACTAACTCCAATTATATCAATGGGCTTACTTGTTTCTTTTCTTTGTACACCAAATGTATCATTCCACTTGTTTCTGTTTACACCAAATGTGTCTGTTTGGCTCTATTGTACTAGTTAAATTCACTTATATTGATGCAGTCACACTGAAAAAGGTCTGGGGAAGCTTCCTCACCACAAGCAGGCCAAAAGATAACTTTCAAAAGGGCGCTGCTCAAGGAGACCCACTAATATAGACTAGTTAATGTGCATGGGGAAGGAGGGAGTTAGAGGAGGGAGATACAAAATGGGGGAAAGTATAACAAGAAAAAGCCGGTAGAGATCTGGCCCGCCCCCTCACAGAAAACTGCAAAGAAAAGTAATCAGCATAAGAAGTGGAAGCCTTGGAGCTGTAATGCAAGTGTAAGCAAGGAAGAGGTCTAAGCAGGAAATTAGGAGTGTAAGCAGTTAGTTGCAGAAACACTACTTTAAGGCCTTGGTGTGCAAGTAATACAAAGGAAGGTAAATTTATCTGGGGACAAAATACACCAAGTAAATGGTACTTGCCTTACTTTACAAGTATTCAGTGTGGAGGCAGATCTATTTGGGACAAGATACAGCAAGTATATTAAGTTATGCCACCTAGTGGCAATAGACAAAGCTATAGTTGCCTGGGGGGGGGGGCTTGCAGGTGTGCATGCCGGCCAAAACAATGTTAAAAAAATAACTAGTAAAAGTAACAAATGGTGCTGTAAAAGGAAATGTAAATAACCAGTCACAATGGTTAAAACATAACTGTTAAGGACCACATCTGCTAATAACAAGAACTGTAAATATCCAGTCACCTATGCAGAATTGTCTGGTAGGTATCCTTATTAAAAAGTGATGTTCTTCGTGGTTCACTGTTACAGTCATTACTGTAGGTTCTTCCTGCTGGCAGCAGCCCTAGATCGGCCAGAGTCCCAAAGTCGGGTCCGACGTCGGCTGAAGTCGCTCCTGCCCTGACGTCAGTGCGCCAGGGGTATAAAGACCTCAGCCGATACCATTTTCCCCAGTCTTTCTTGCCGTGTGGTGCCCGTTGCAAAGCAGTTCACAAGTGCAGGTCGGCCGACTCCTGTTTGTTTTTGGTGGCTTTTGAATTGAAGACTTCTTTTGAGCTAAGTACCCCATTGGGGAAACCTTTTTCTTGCTCCAGTCTGATGTCAGAAAAAGTTAACAACTGTATTTCTTGTGGGAAGCAAATACCTCATAAGGATTTTCACTCTTACTGTATACCTTGCTTAGGTCCTGACCACTACGTAGCTAATTGTAGGTTTTGTGCTAAGTTTAATCAATGCACTATTAGGCGTAGGTACGATTTTGCCTTCCATTATTTTGGAAAAAGATTTAATTACAATATGTCATCGGATTATTATCCGGCTACTGCAGTGTATAAGAGGCGCAAGGATAAAGACAGGCCTCCGAGGTCCAAAGTGGACGATTTTATTCAACCAGAGCCAGTTGCCGGTTCGGCTGTCATCAGTGAGGCGCTTTCGCAGCCCCTGTCGTCCGCCATGTTTGAACCGGTTGCCTGTACCGACTCCCGTGAGGAGCCGATGGGGCCTTCAGACTTTTCAGGGATTGGACCTCTGGATATTGCTCCCTCAGATGGGTCCAGAGCCACTGTGCAGGCACTGGCTTCTGAGGGAGTTTTTAGGCCTACACAGCTTCATGTACAGATGACTCCAGTTTTGCAGTCAAGGACAAAGGCAAAGACTAAGGCTCTGGCAAAGACAAAGCAGCATGCACAGGCACCTTCTGTTCAGGGCCCTAGACCTCAAAGACAGATGCTTAGAATGGCTGAAGACCTGTTAAGTATGATCAGGGGTTCTCATCCCCCTCCTGACAAGAGACCTAGGCTAGAGCCAGATTATGATTCCTCAGATCAAGTTTTGATTTCTTCTGCTTCTTCTTCTGAGCAGTATTATTCCTTCCCTCCTTATGAGGATTCTGATGCTGAAGAATCCCTTCCTTCGGCCTCTCCTCCTGAGGATTATTCATTTGGGGAAACCTTGCATGACATGAGAGAGCATTTTCACTGGGAAGGGCAGGAATATTCTGAATCTAAGAAAAGGCTTGGGGATTTTCTTCCGCTTCCGCAGCATAGACCCCTGGCTATTCCCCCTGTATTGGACATTGTGGATGATGTTTTTACAGAGGCATCTCTCTCTCCTGACTCTTTTCCTCCTGCTCCTGTCAAACTGGACAGGTATTATAGGGTTCCAGATTCCCACAAATATCATTTTAAGAATCCTTCAGCTGATCCAGAAACTATTTCTCAGGGCCCTAAGGGTGTTAAAGCAGCCTCTGCTAAGAATTCTATTCCCTCTGACCGAGAGTCCAGAGCCTTGGAAAGATGGGGCAAAAAAGTTTATACTTCTGCTACATTGTCTATTAGAGCTTTGAATTGTCAATTTCTTATGTTAAAATATCCGCAATACCTCTTGTCTGTGTTAAAACAAAAGATGTCTACTGTTTCTGGTGGTGTAGACAATAAGGAATTACAGGATTTATTGCATGCTACTGAGCAGGTGGGTAAACATACCCTGCACTGTGGTTTTGATTCTTTGGGGGCTTCTTGCAGGGCTGCAGCAACTGGCGCAGTTATTAGAAGGCACGCTTGGTTAAAGGAGCAAAGTTTGCCTGAGCAGGTTAAAGCAAAGCATTTAGATGTCCCTTTGCAACACAATGTTTTGTTTGGGGCCAAAGCTGAGGAAGTATTGAAGAAAATGGAAGACAAAGCCAAATCTATGCAGACGGTTAAAGATTTTCTTCAGGTACAACCCCCTAGATTTAGCAGGAATTGGCCAGCTAAACCTTGGTCCTTTCCGAGCTCGGACAGACCTCAGAGGGGCAGATACAGGCATTCCAGAGGTAGGGGTCAGGCACAGCCCCCTTTCAGAAATAAGCAGTGGAGTGCCCCCTCTCCTAAGGGAAGGGAAGATGGGTCACAACCTTACAGGAAACAGTCATTATGACTCTCCCTTACTAGCTCCAGGGGCATCCCTCCTGGATGTGCCTTTGGGAGGAAAACTCTCTTTTTTTATCACAATTGGATCCGCATAACCCAAGACAAATGGGTTCTGGACATAGTTTCAAGGGGTTACAGGTTTCATTTCCATACCTTGCCAAGATCAAACGGATGGCCAGATCTGCCAAAGCATCAATGGGCAGAGGCACAATGGCAAGTTCGGTCCCTCATGGGTATGAGGGCCATAGGTTTGATACCAGATTCAGAAATGGGGCAAGGGTTTTATTCAAGACTTTTCCTTGTTCCCAGGAAGGAAAACGCATGGAGACCAATCCTGGACCTTTCCATATTGAACACCTTCCTAGAAATTCCAAAATTCAAGATGCTCACTCTGCAGCAGCTGCTGCCTATGCTGAGCAAGAACGCTTGGATGGTGACTTTGGACTTGAAGGAGGCTTACCTGCATATTCCCATACGGCAAGAGTGCAGAAGGTACCTGAGATTCAAAGCGGGCTCGAGGCATTACTAGTTCTCTGTGCTGCCCTTTGGCTTATCTACTGCACCCAGGGTCTTTACAAAGTGCCTGGTACCAGTAATGGCATTTTGCAGACAGAAGGGAATTCAAATATACCCTTATCTGGATGATTGTCTCATTCAAGCGGATGACAAGGAGACTTTACTTCAGCATCTAACATTTGTGCAGCATCTCCTCTTGTGCCTAGGGTTCACGGTGAACCTAAAGAAATCAAACCTGGTGCCCACGCAGCAAATTACTTTCCTGGGTGCGCTTCTGAGCACTACAACCCAGATGGCTTATTTGACACCAGACAAAAAAGTGCAACTGGCTTCTTATTTCAAAAATCTGGCTTTAATGAGTCAGCTGTCTGCAAGAAAAGTTCTGCAGGCTCTGGGTTACATGGCATCCTGCATTCTGTTAATACCATATGCAAGGCTGCATATGTGGAAGATACAATGGTACCTCAAGAGTGTATGGTCTCAGCATTGCCACAGTCTGGAAACAGTGATCGCAATTTTGCCTCATCTCCGCAGGAGTTTCTTTGGTGGGCCGAGGCCTGTCTCCAAAACAAGGGGAGGCCTTTCTGTCCCATTCCAGCCAATCAAGTCATAACGAAGGATGCTTCGGATCATGCATGGGGAGCCCACATGCAAGGGAAATGTCTTCAGGGTGCCTGGACAGAGGACCAAATGCATCTGCACATAAATTTGAAGAAGATGCTAGCTGTACAGAATGCCCTGACAGCCTTCAAAGATCTTATTCTACCGGGGCAATTACTGATAAAGACGGACAGTACTATGGTGATGTGGTACATAAACAAGCAGGGAGGCTCTCATTCTTACCCCCTGTGCAGTTTTGGCCATGGCTCTGTGGAACACAGCACTAGCCAACAAGGTGGACTTACTAGCTCAATTCCTGCCAGGAAAGGACAACACTCTGGCGGACAGTCTAAGCAGAACTCTTTTGGATCCACACGAATGGATGGTGGATGTTCGGATATTCAGGATGATAACGGAGGCGTGAGGGTGCCCGGACATAGATCTTTGTGCATCTCCCCAAAACCATCAACTTCAAACATTCTGCACGAGGACCTACCACAAGCTAGCATGGAAAGTGGATGCTCTTTCATTCAGTTGGAAGCACCTCTCAGTATATGCTTTTCCTCCTTTGCCTCTTCTTCCTCGGGTACTTCTGAAAATCAAACAGGACAGACCGCGAATGATTTTACTGGCTCCCAACTGGCCTTGGCAATTCTGGTATTCCACCCTGATGGACCTGGCTCCGGGTCCACCCTGGATTTTGCCACAACTTCCATATCTACTGTCTCAACGAGATGGCCAGAGCCTGCACAGCCATGTGAAAACTCTGACTCTAGCAGCCTGGCGGATCCAGGGTCTTTAAACAGTTCTACCCTTACCAAACAGGTACTGGATGTAATTCTTGAAGCTAGACGGCCCAGCACCAGGAAATCTTATGCAGGTAAATGGAAAAGATTTTGCTCATGGACTCAGGCCCAGGGTTTTGATTCTGCAGTTCCAAACATTCCTCTGATTTTACAATACCTAACAGAGATGTTACATAAGGGCCTATCTTTTTCATCTATCAAAATTCATGCTTCTGCTATTTCTGCACATTACAATACGGATCCCCCAATCTTTTCTCATCCGTTACTTAAGCAATATATAAGAGGGGCGAAGAATATAAGGCCTCCTTTAAGAGCACCAGTTCCCACTTGGGATCTCAACTTTGTTTTGGAAAAGTTAACTTTATCTCCTTTTGAACCTGCAGCTTCCACAGATTTAAAGTTTTTATCATGGAAAACTGCTTTTCTTTTAGCCATTACCTCTGTCAGAAGAGTTTCGGAATTGCAAGCTCTCATGGCTGTAGAGCCCTTTATTATTTTTCATCAGGACAAGGTGTCCCTGAGGACTAATCCTACCTTTATGCCTAAGGTGGTTTCGAAAGTAGCCTTGAATCAGTCTATTCATTTGCCTACCTTTTATCCTAATCCTCAAAGTGAAGAGGAAAGTATTTTGCATTCTTTAGATATACACGGGCAGCTTCGTTTTTACCTGGACAGGACCAAGATTTTCAGGAAATCGGACCAATTGTTTGTGGCTTATGATTCTACCTCACAGGGGAGAGCAATCACTAAGCAGACTATTTCTAATTGGATTTCCCACTGCATCAAGTTCTGTTACTCTCATCATGGTAAGCCTGTTCCTGTTAATGTCAGAACACATTCTACCAGAGCTACTGCCACTTCGGCAGCTTTTCTCAGTGGAGTTCCTACCAAGGAGATCTTAGAAGCTGCAACTTGGAGTTCTGTGCATACTTTTTCTAAGCACTACAATCTCCCTCTCTATTCTAAATCTAGGGCAGGTTTTGTCTCTGCAGTCCTGCAGGGTTTTGTGGCCGCCCCTTCTGTTCCTTCTCCATCCACCCTTTCTTAGCTTTGGGATTCAACCCTACACTAATGACTGTAACAGTGAACCATGAAGAACATAGTACAGTTGTGTACTCTTACCATAAATGTAGATGTTCGAGTATGTTCACTGTTACAGTCTGGGTTACTCTCCCTCCTGTCCCCTCTTTGGTTGTTCTTTGAGTGCTGTGTCTCCTTGACATTTTTTTCTCAGAGGTATTTTTGCTGGTGATATTTGGGAATGTTCTGGTTTGTTTGCTTATTCTTTTTGATTAAGCTTTTGGCCTTTATTTTTGGGCACCTGACATCTGTGGCAAGAAAAACTGGGGAAATTGGCGTCAGCTGAGGTCTTTATACCCCTGGCACACTGACTTCAGGGCAGGAGCGACTTCAGCCGACGTCGGACCCGACTTTGGGACTCTGGACGATCTAGTGCTGCTGCCAGCAGGAAGAACCCTACAGTAATGACTTTAACAGTGAACATACTCGAACATCTACATTTATGGTAAGAGTACACAACTGTACTTTATTCTTGGCTTGCAATAACTGTAGGGAGAAACCGGACCGTAGCAGTGGTTTTATCTGGCAATGTTGCAGTTGCTGGGGGGGGGGGGCAAGCTGCGATGATGCAGGTAGACCAAGTGTGCTATGCAGACTTGTCTGGTAGGTATCCTTATTAAAAAGTGTTATTCTTGGCTTGCAATAACTGAAGGGAGAAACCGTAGCAGTTGTGTGGGTGTGGGTTGCTGTGTTTATGGAAGGTGGAGGTGTGCCTTTGTAAGTGTGGTGCGAATGTTATGCATTATGAAATGGAGAAATTAAGAGTGAAATTTTGCTCAGTGAAGTCCGTAGCAATTTCATCACTGCTTGATTCAGACATATACATTCCCTTGTGTTTGTCAGTACTATGTTTGAGTGCATTGTTTTGGAGTGTGGTATCACTGCTACAGCTGCTGGTACTCTTTCAATAAAAGTATATGCTTCTCCAGGAGTCTGTTGCTGAGAGGATGAGAAACACACTACAAGTGTACAACTAAGACAAACTACATAAAGTAATAGTAAGAAAGTACTAGGTCACATCAGAGGCTTGGGAGGTCATTGTTAAGAAACTGAGAATTGTTGTAAAATTTATCATTAAATACCATAAGTTCAGGTTATACTAAAAGAGAATAGCTATGTAAAGATAACCATGTCAGCAGCCAAAATGCATTACAAGTTGAATATTTTACTGTGCACATTTTAAAAAATGGATAGACTAGCCTAAACTCTGGACTGATGAGTTTGCTTTTTTTTTTTTTATTATTGGGAATTGCTATTCAGAAGTGAAGAGACATACAAGGGAACAGTTTTAGTGGCACACCAGGCTATTTTTTTATTTCTATTGTCATGCAAAGCTGACTAAATAGTTGAATCTAGCAAAGCTGGAAATGTGAGACTGTAGCCCACTGAAGGAGGGGAGATGGGAGGAGTAACCTGCCCAGGAACTGAAACTTGCAAAACTGCTCCTTGTGAAAAGTCTTTTTTATCTCAGTAATTTGTTGACACTTTTGCAAGTTTCTTTCAGTGAATGTGTAGTACATCAGTAGGAACAACATTTGTAAAACTCAGCGCATACCAGTCAATGACACACGGGCTGTAGACTCTCAAACTTGGCAGTTTTTTTCAGGAGTTCCATTGTAAGTGAATGGAAGTCTAGTCTGACAACAAATTGTAGGGCTATTTGTCCTCACAGTCTGCATTATAGGACAGATTTAGCTTTCCAAAGGAATCACCATGTCTGCCCCCATGAGGGCAGACAAGAGTAAAAACAAAATAAAATTAGGAATGAGTACTTATTTTGCTGAAGGCAGCTTTGGGAGGTGTAGTAAATCATGGCAAGATAAAAAATATATGTTTTCTTCATCATTTGCCCGTAGTTGTCCTTTAAGAAGAAATGCTTTTGGATACAGATTGGCTGTGGTGATTATCCATGTAAGGAAAATAGTACAAGCATTCAGAGTATTCTTCATAGAATACATTTCCAGACATCGGAATTACAGTATTACATACGATATAAATATAAGTCTCAGAAGTAATGAAAATGGAGTAGAAGAGCAGTCGAGCAGTGATAAACAGAACTGAGGAGTTGTATGTAGGTGTTGAAAAGGAGGGACAGTAATTGCTGAGAAAAAGAAAAGATGAGAGAGGAGGGGCCTACGTAGGGGAAGAGCAGGGGCATATCCATTTAGATGACAGGTAGGAGTGTAGGACGGATTTGAAGTTGGAGTAGTTTGGAGTGTTACGTGGGGGGGGGGGTGAATTCCATAATTTGGCAAGGGAGTATGATAGCAGAAGGTGGCTAGGTGTCCATGAAGGTTTGTGGATTTGGAGGAGGTTTTGGTTTTCTGATCGAAGTGAGCAGTTTGGTATATAGCGAGTTAAGGTGGTCGACATAGAGGGACAGCTGGATGGCTTGAAGATGAGCTTATGGGCTGTGGTGAGTTTGAGGAGGTTTAGGTAGTTAGGTAGTTCTAGCCATTCTAGAGATTGTAGGGAGAGGCAGTGATGGTAAGAATGTTTGGAGTCTGTGGCGAAGTTGCTGATATTATTGTAGCAAGTTTCTAATTTGGATTGTAAGCCAAGTTGGAGGTTAGTGAACAGGGGGGACACTGTATATGAGAGAGGGGAGAAGGTAGGAGGAGACCAAGTTTTTTCTTGTGGAGGGCATGAGGTAGCGATTGTGCCTGTATAGGAGTCCTAGTTTGTGGTGGGTTTTTTGATGGCTGTTTGAATATGGATGTCAAACTTTAGATGCTTGTCAATGGTGAAACCAAGCTGCTAAGTGTGAGATGCAATTTCAATGGGGGCATTATTTTGGCCTAGTATACTGAAGGAAGGATTTTCAAAGGAGGTGATTCTAGAGGGAGTAAAGATCATTAGTTTAGTTTTGTTTGTGTTTAGGGTGAGATGGTTGTTATGCATCCAAGTTTCTATTTTAGTAAAATCTGACTGGGTTTTTAGTAGTAGGTTGGAAAGGGAAATCAGCAATGCAGATCATTACAGAATCATCTGCATACTGGATCAGAGAGGTATTGGGGATGGTGTGGTGAAAGTTATTGATGAATATGTTGAAGAGTAGGAGGCTTATAACAGATCATTGGGGAATGCCATTGGGGTGTTTGTAAGATAGAGGAGGTAAAAGATTTCCATTTTACAGCCTTCTGTCTTTTGGAGAGGTAGCTAGAGAACCAGGATATGGTAGAAGGAGAAAGGTTGAGAGATGAGAGTTGGGATA
The DNA here is from genome assembly GCF_019279795.1 of Protopterus annectens. Classification (NCBI taxonomy): domain Eukaryota; kingdom Metazoa; phylum Chordata; order Ceratodontiformes; family Protopteridae; genus Protopterus; species Protopterus annectens. The sequence goes on from NC_056747.1 coordinate 600,235,269, forward strand.
GAAATATAAGGTGGGAGGTGGTTTTAAAAGCTTTACATAGGTCTAGAAACAGGCTAGAAATGAGTTTGCCAGAGTCACGAGCATGGCTGACGGATTTGAGGAAGGACAAAAGGGCAATGATGGTACTGTGGCCAGGACAGAAACCATGTTGGGTGTGGGTAAGGAGATTATTATGTGTTAGATATGACAGTAGCTGAGCATAAATACACTTTTCTAGGATTTCTGACAGTGGGGAAAGGATGGCAATGGGCCTGAAATTGGTGGTAACATAGATTTTACCTCCCTTGTGGAGAAAATGATGAAAACATGTTTCCAAATTGAAGGATCATAAGATTCTCGGATGGATATGTTCATTAATATGGAGATAGGCAGGACTATGCTGTCAGCAGATAATTTGAGGAAGAGAGGCAGTAAATTGTCTGGTGCAGTACAGCATGGTTTTAGCTGGAGAAGAAGTTTTTATAGTGCTTGTGTGAACAGGGTTGAGCTTAAAGGTGGGTGATTGTTGTGTGTTGTCAGTAGGGTGGTAGTGGGGTGTTGGGGATGAACTTGGAGGGGGATGTGAGAAGGTGCTGGTTAGATTAGCTATACATTCCACAAAGAAAAAGCTAAATGTTGTGGCTGTTTCTAGGTCAGTGAGGTCAGGGTTAGGGCAAGGGTTATCTTTATCTCCTCTCTCCTCCATCCTGGCAACAGTTTACCAGAATTTTGGCTGGTTGGTAGAGTGCTCAGATTGGAGCTTGGTGTAGTGTGATTTGTGGTCTCTCGTTATTAGTTTTTTTCCGGTATTGCAGAGTTGTCTGAATTCAAGTAGGGCATTAGGTTGTTTATTGTCGTGGAATTGTTTCCACTTTCCAGGGGGAGATTTTGGCCTTGACCCATTTGGTTCTGAGAGGGGCATGGCTGTTGAGGAAATTTAGAAAGATTTAGTTAAAGTAGCAGATTTCATTGTTGAGGGGCAGGGTTTAAAGCAGGAGGGGGTCCAGTCAATTAGTTTTAGACAGTTGTTGAAAATTTGTAGATTGAACTTAGAGAGGTTACAGGTTTGAATGTAGCATTGTTGCTTTTGGAGTGGAGAAGGATGACGCTATGCAAAGACTGGCAGATGGTCACTGATAGGGTCGGGAAGGATACCCGAGGTAGAGATATGGTTAGGTTGGGATACTAATATCCAGTCAAGGATGGTGCCAGAGGCTCCATTTTTGTTAGGCCTGTTAGGAGAGAGAATTATTTGAATGAATTTAAAGTGGTTGATTTTTAGAATGGGTTTGGTAAAAGGGGTAAATGTATATGAGAAGGAGTAGACTAGGCTACTCCACCTCCTTTCTTATTGGATCCATCATTGCCGATCATTTGGTAGCCAGGTGGTAATATTTTAGTGTCTTTTATGTATGGCTTAAGCCATGTTTCTGAGATGGCAACAATGTCAGGATGATTATGGGAAAGCCAGGCATGGAGGGTAGGGATTTTATTACGAAGGCTTTGTGCATTGACTGTGATGAAGCAAATTGAATTAGGAGTGCCAAGAGGACAGGGGGTGGGGCCTTGCTGGATGGGGAGTTGGTGGGACCTGGGTTGGGATGGATGTCACCAAAGAGGGAGAGGGAGATTTGGTGTAGTAGGTGTAATATGAGGTTGACAGTGGAATGAGGTTTTAGGTAGGTGTAGAGAGTAGGTTTTTGGGTGTGGGTGGAAGGGAAGATTAGGTGAGGTGAGGATAGGACTGGAATGAGTTTGGACTTATATACTAGGGTTGTACTGGAGGGATAGAGGAGATGGATGGAATGGTGGTGTGTTGGAAGTTGGTTGTGTAATGTGAAGGTGGGGTGTGGGAGGGACATAGGAGTTGTGTTAATTAGGTTAGGGTGGTTAGTAGTGCTAGGAGTACAACTGGTTGTGGTTGGGGTATGGGATGGGTCATATATTAGTTGGGTGTTGATTTTTAAATTATCTGATAATGGTGGTGGTGTGATTTGAGTGGTAGTAGGAAGATGTGTTGATTTGATGATGATGGGAGGAGTCAGGGATAGATAAATGTAGAGATGGTGAGGGTTAGTGCCAAATGAGAGCAGGGTAGGGGAACTGAATGGGTAGAGCTATGGTCCGACTGGTTCGTTGTAGAAACAATCAGCCAGCTAAGGTACATAGCTTACTGGCAGTTGGATTCCTGAGCAGTTCTAATGTAATTTCAGTGGGCTAGGTATATCTAACTGAGGTTAATTACAAATGGCTATTATGGCGTAGAGTATATTGCTGTTTCCGGTACTACTGATTACAGTAAAACAAAATTAGGCGACACTAGCTGGAATTTAGTCTATGTCATTTCTGTAGAACAGCAGTTAATGAAAGCAGCAGCACCATACTAGAGTGGGGAGGGTGGGACCACACTTTGTTAGGTCCGAGCAGTGTGCATGCCACTGACAAAGCTAGTTTAGGGAAACACAAAAAACAGACAAAAGAAATACGGACATACACTGCACTTAGTTTAGCGCAGTCGCAAGTAGTCATTTGGCATTGCAGGAGGTAACTGCATGTAGGTGCGACTGTCCAGAGTCTCAGGAATCAGGAGACACAAGTTTTTTTTCTTTCCTTGTAGAGCAAAAGGCGAGCTGTAGGGGAAAGGGAGAGACAGAGAGGGACTACTTATTGCAGAAAGTGAGGTGCAGTAGATAATTATTAACACATATGCAAAAATGGGTACAGAGAGGCAAGGTAGAATACAACGCAGAACAAATATAACAGTAGATAGCTTACCCAGCAGTAGAGCAGGAATAGGGTAAGTAGCATGCAAAAACACCAATAGAAGGCCGAAGGGGAAGTTAGACCAGCAAATAGCATAAAAACACCAGGTTATAAAAGCAAACTCAAGTATGATAGCCATTTCTGTGCATTTAAAGTGTTTTTTTGATTGTATCTGCTTTATTTTCTGAAAAAAACAAAAAAATATACTTGTTTTACTGCCTTTCTAAGCTAGTATAGTCCAGTTTTCAGGTTAGTGCTGAAGCCTATCTGTCCCTGGAGGAGTGGTTTCAGCACAGAAATTAGTAGTTTATTGGCCATTTTGGGCTAATTTCTCTCTCTTTCCTTTTCCTGCTATAAAACCCGCATTTGCAAGGTTTTGCGCACCGGGCAGTGCTGGTTAGCAAGGGTATAACTATTCCCGGCTCCACAAAGTCTACTCTTCAATTTTTCCCTTGAAACTAGACAAACTTTCAACCTAAGCACTCAAACCATTCACTTTTCATACCGGTGCTTGCTCAAAACTTATAGCAAGCACTAATAAACCTTAGCACTATACCCCCCTATACTGTAGAGAAGGACAAGGCTTTATATTTGACCTTACCAGCCAATCTGTAAAACAGTTCACTGTACCTATCCAGGCATGTCCAAATGGCGGTTTCAGGTATACTCTCCGGTCCAACTGGTGAATCTGGGTATATTGAGGCTATGTTACAATTGCCTCATGCACACAGACAACCCTCTCCTCCTTCCACCAAACACTAATACATGCGAGAGATTCAATTACACAGTCAAACTGGAGGCTAAGCTCTCTCAACCCAAGACTGGACCAGGCAGTCAAGAGGAGAAGGGAATTACTTGCATCACACCACCAGTCTCACATAGACCTATGAAACCAGCACCGGCAAAAAAACACACAAATACACGAAAACATACTCAGAGGCTCTAAATAAAAATCTGCAGAAGCAACAGAGACCTCCAAAGCAGACATCCAAGCAACCTCCACCCCCCCCAACACAAACCATGAAACACATACTTCACAAAACCAGTGTGCCACACAATCACAGCCCTTAAGGCAAAATAACATGCCCAACACACTAGTAATAGGTGACTCTGTAGTCAGGCACACTGACATCCCACTCACTAGGCTGAACAAGGAGAAGGTTACTTTTAGCTGCCTGTTGGGTGCCAGGATCCGCCACATAACACGAGCACTCAGGTCACTCCAGAACAAGTACAAATATGAGTCTGTCATTGTCCATGTGTGTGTGAGTGACCTGAGCTGTACCTTCCTGGACTACATGAAAAGAGACACGGAGGAGCTCTCTGATCATGTAGCCCAGGTCGGTATGACCCTGACCCTGAGTAGCATCCTGCCCTCTCCAAGAATGATACCACGGTATAGAGAAAAAATTATCAATTTCAACAATTGGCTAAGCTTCTGGTGTCATTCAAAGGGGATCCAGTGTCTGTCAGCCTGGGATGACATGCTCGACAAGCCATGCTGCTTTGCTAGAGATGGCTGGCACCTGTCACCCTTAGGCTTTCGAATACTGGCCAAGGCTCTTGCCACCCCCACAGTGCCTTTTTTAGGCAAGGCTCAAAAGACAAACACACTGCCATAAATAGCACAAGTAACAAAAAACTGGCGGTAATGCTACTCAATGCCAGAAGTCTAAACCTCAAAATACACGCACTCGAGGCTCTCCTCAGTATGGAGAAAATCAATATATGTGCAGTAACAGAAACCTGGTTTAAGGCTCCAGAGAGCACCCTAGCACTACCAGGCTACAACTCATACCATACATTTTGGCCACAAAACCCGGATCAAAATACAAAAGGTGGGGGAGTATTCATATTCATCAAGGATACCCACACCTCCAGGTTAGTGGCACAGCACGATGCTTCAAAGATCATCCATGTGCAACTAACAATGGGCAAAACTGCTATTCAAATGATAGCTTGCTACAGATCACCCACCATGTCACAGGACCCCCACTCCACATTCCTGGAAACAATGGGAAATATAAAGGTCCTACCAAACACCCTGATATTGGGTGATTTCAATTACCCAAACATTAACTGGGAGAACTACTCAAGTACAAACTCCCTTGCCCAACATTTCCTAGAATTTATAAACTGAAACACCCTGGATCAACTGGTCATCACCCCCACCAGAGGTGACAACATATTGTCATCACCAACCTGGGTGACTGATGTTCCACACCAGAGGTCAACCCTTTACTGGTTAGATATGACCATAAACTAATCACTCTGGATATCCACATTCCGCCACCACTCCCGGACAAAGAAATCACTGTGAAAAACCTTTCAAAAGCAAACTTCACATTACTTAAGACCGAGGTGGGAAGTTTCAAAGCCCCCATGCTAAAGGATAACGCTGTCCAAGCTGCAAAATCCTTTACTAATGCACTCTATGGGAACTTACAAGAATGCATGGATCATGCTATGCCAAACAAAACCAAGACTTGCTCCTCCAAGAAAAAGAAACCAGTCTGGTGGACCCCTGCCATAAACAAGCTATACAACAGAAGGAGGGAACTAGTAAAATCCCAAGAAGGGAAAACATCCCTGATCAGTATCGGCAAGAAGCTACATTCCCTCATAAAATCATCCAGGGCTAGCTTTGAAAAAAAAATTGTCACAGACTCCAAAGATAACCACAAGACATTCTTTAGCTATGTCAAGAATCTAAGTGGCAATTCTCAGATCTGCTCAGAGTTAGTGCAGAATGACACAAAATGCACTGAACCAACAGATATAGCCAACATCCTGGCAGACAAGTTCAGTGCAAACTTTACCCCCTCTCACCCCCAAAAGGGCCCATAACTATACCAGAAGAATGTAGTGCCCCTGAAATCACAGACACTCAGGTTAAAACAGCTCTCTCCAAAGCCAAAAACACAGCATCAATGTGACCGGTCACCGGACGGTGTCCCAGGTTGCGTTCTACACGAGCTCAAAGATTAACTAACCCCTTACATAAACACACTGTTTCAACTCTCCACAGGCTACGTGCCTACAGAGTGGCACACAGCAACGGTTATTCCACTCCACAAAGGTGGAGCCACAATGCACCCCGGGAACTATCGCCCTATAAGCCTGACTAGCTTGGTCTGCAAAGCTATGGAGTGTATCATCATGGATCTCATTAACAGAGACATTGGAAACCTCCAAACACTGGACCCTACCCAGTTCATCTTTGTTAAGGGCAAATCATGCCTCCTAAACCTGGGGGACTTCTTTGAGACAGTTACAATGGAAAGGTGGTCCACACAGCCTACCTAGACCTTGCAAAGGCCTTCGACACCATTCCCTACTCAGGTATTATAGACAAGCTCACCATCCTGAACATAAACCCCTACGTCACGTAATGGGTTGCCAACTGGCTCATGGATAGAACCCACATGATAAGAGTTGCAGGAGCTAGTCCTGACTCTAAACCGGTTACAAGTGGCATTCCCCAGGGCTCATTCCTAGGACTCCTTCTGTTCGGCATATACTTCTCAGAGGTACAGGCAAGCACAGGAGACTATGGCTGACCAAGTTCACAGACGACTGCAAACTAGGGTGTATGATTAACTCTCCAGCTGATATAGACATCCTCCAAAAGGGTCTCACTGAGGTGCTAAAACCATGGCCTCAAGCTAAATGCCAAAAAGTGCATAGTCATCCCCTTTGGAAAAAACAAAGTGCCCACAAACTACCACATAGCTGGTAGCCCCCTACATACCAAAGATGTAATAAGGGATCTGGAGACCCAAGTAGATAGTAACCTCTCCTCTGATAAAAATATTGCCAAAGTGGTTAGAAAATCCTTCTATGTGGCCCACCTAATCACAAAAGGGTCTGCATCCAGATCAAAAGAGGTTGTTGGGCCCCTATGTACATCACTCATCAGAGCGATCATAGAGTAAAATGCCCCATTTGGGATGTACCTTACAAGACAACTGCAACAACTGGAAAGACCACAGTAGTACCTCACCAAGAAGATCACTGGCCTCAAGCAGATGCCCTATGCAGCTCGACTGAAGAAACTCTAGCTGTACTCGGTTGCATACCGCCTACTCAGAGGTGATCTCTGCCTGACATACAAGGCCATGTCCAACCCAGAATTGATGGACATGCTCCACCTAAAGAAAATCATATCCCCTCAAGCCACATGCTCCAGGGATCTAAACCTCACCACAACAATAAATAGGATGTGCTGAATGGATAGATTCCTGCCCCAGAGACTTCCCATGCTCTGGAACAAGATTCCAATCTTCATTAGACAGAGCTCCTTGCTAACCCTCTTCAAGAGAAACCTTGACGAGTGTATGGGAAACAGAAAGTTTACCCCAGGGATCACTTCAATGGCTCTGCTGGACAGAGGCACAGGGAACTAATCTAAGGGGGCGGCAAAAGCCAACACATTCCGGCTAGGCTTACAAATGCCTTTGGGCAGATAGCCTAGTACCTACCTATGAACTTATGAACCTAAATAGCAGAAAAAAACAATAGAATGCTGAAGAGGAGGTTATAGCAGCAAACAGCAGAATAAACGTTTTTTATACCCAACACCACATATTAGAAACTTCAGCTAAAAACCTTATGTATGAGAGATGATAACAGGGTTTAAAATATAGCTGTTGACTCATTATACAATCAAAATACACTGGACTGTGCAAGTTTAGTTTCATCAAACAGCGCTCAGGAAAAGGCTACTAGTGCAATGGTTGAGGCCTTAGAATGTCAAGTTAACATAAATTGCAGTATGCAGTAGATGAGAATCGACAGTCATGTTCCAAACCCATGCTAGGGCTATGACTAACTCGTGTAGACTCAAAAAATTAAAAAGCAATCACAGCATTATCTGCTGTATCTCTGCACTCTAGTTATAAACCTATGCTGGTGATAAGCAGGCAGTATATCAGCATTGCAATGTACAAACAGTCAGTAGCAATAGACGCTGATGTACTCTGACTGTGTAGCAGCTAATTTATCAGCAAGGTTTTATATTACAAGGTACAACAGGAAATAACAGCAAAAGTAGCTAAGGAGTAAAATATATGACCCTGCTTTTGAACAGTACTGACAAACTCAGTAGAAACAGCAATAGTTAATACAACTAATAGTTACTTACATGGCGTGCACACTTGGTCAGAACAAAGATGCTACTACTAGCTAGGGGTAATTTAAAAATGGTGCCCAAGGAGAGAAGGATGCTAAGTAAACTCTATATGCTAATTAAGAGAGGAGGGGCAATGGGACCCCACGGTCCGACTGGTTTGTTGTAGAAACAATCAGCCAGCTAAGGTAAGTAGCTTACTGACATTTGGATTCCTAAGCAGGTTTAATGTAATGATGCATTTTTTGGTATTCAGCTTGAGGCCATGTTTCTGGCACCAGTCATCTGTTTGGGTGATACCCTCTTGGAGGACGTCCATATCACTTGGGGAATTGATGACAGCACCCAGCTTGCAATCATCTGCAAACTTTGTCAGCTATAGTCCACTGATTTTGGCCTACACCTCAGAAAAGTATATCCCGAGTAACAGATGCCCCAAGACTGAACCCTGAGGTACGCCAGTTGTTACGGGTTACTGCTTGAGGTGGCTTCCCCTATTTTGACTAGGTGGGTTCTATCAGTGAACCAGTTTGCTACCTATCTGGTAACATATGGATTGATGCCTAGTTGAGAGAGTTTATCTATTATGCCTGATTGGGGAATAGTGTCAAAGGCTTTGGCCAGGTCAAGGTAGGTGGTGTGTATCATCTTCCCCTGGGTTTGGTGACTGTCTCAAAGAAGTCAACCTAATTTAACAAACATGAACTCCCCTTGACAAAGCCAAACTGTGTGGGACTGAGTGTTTGGAGCATGCCAATGTCCTTGTTAATGAGGTCCACGATAATCCTTTCCATAGCCTTGAAGATCAGACTAGTTAGGCTGATGGGTCTATAATTTTCCAGATTGGTGGACAGTCCACCTTTGTGCAAAAGGATTACAGTGGCTGTGCTCCACTCAGCTGAGATGAAGTCAGTACTCAGGCTTTGCTTGAATAGGATGCCTAATGGTTCTGCAAGTTCCTATGTGAGTTCATGTAAGATGCAACCTGGGATGTTATTGGGTCTCATGGAGGCTGTATTTTTTGCCTTTGAGACACCAGTGATGACCTGTTCCCTAGATATAAGAGGAAATGGGCAGCTACTGGGAATTTCCTGATTTACCGATGGGGGAGCAAGGGGGGGGGGGGTGAAGTTTTCACTGAATCTGTCACCCAGTAAGTTATATCTACAGCATTTCTATATGTGGTGTCCTTGACCAGATCACCAGTTCTGAACAGATCTGGGTGCTTCCTTTGAGATTGCGGACATATATGAAGAAGACCTTATGCTTGCCTTTAGTAGATGTGGCCAATTTGGACTCAAAGTTTTCTTTGGAGGATTTCATTAATGCTCTTATTTGTTTGTTCAGGCTAAGAACAGGTATTGCTTCCAGTTGGGCACCTGCTCCTTCTTGGTCCTGGACAGCATTTTTTTTTCCTTTTGTTATAGAGTTTATTTGTTGCAGATGTCCACCAGAAATGTTTACTCTTCCTTGTGGAGAATGATTTAGTCCTGTCTGGTATTTCTGATTCCACGCATCTATATAAATACTCGTACAGTAGCTTAGTGTAGTACTGAATATTGGTGCTAGTTCCTAGAGAGGGGGAGGGGGTGTGAAGTTGTTTAAACCATCCCTCAGGAGGCTGGATTCAGATTTGGAGAAGTATTTTGTTTGACACTAGCTAAAGGGGTGTCAGGGGAGATGGTGACTTCGAAAGTAACCACTTTATAGTTGGATCTTACCAGGGAGGATGATACTGCAGGGATACTGCAGTGGTTATTCATGTTGGTGAATACCAAGTCCAAGATATTATCACATCTTGTGGAGGTATCAACTAGCTTTTCCAAGGTGTTTGCATTGACAAAATCGAGGAATCTCTTGGCATGTGTGTTCTGGCATGAGTAGTTCTTCCAATCTATGTTTGGATAGATAAAGTCACCCAGGATCAGGGTAAAGGGTAGAATCTTGATAGATTCGAAGAGGTCCAGATGGGCAGATTGGGCATCTTGAGTCAGATTTTGGGGTTGGTAGCTAGTTATGATTTGTATAGGGGTCTTGTCAATGGTTGACTGCACCAAGAGTGTCTCCTGTGTGTCATACTGTTTGACCAGCCTGGAGGTGTGTATGTCTTTACTATATATTGAAACTCTACCTCCTTTGGCTTTACTGCCCACAGTTTGGGGTCTGAATGTATGATAGGATGAGTAACCAGATAAGGCTAAGGTACTCTCCACAGGTTTCTCTGGCTTTGCAGATGTCAGCATTTTCCAGGGTTAAAATGCTTGCAATGTGTGCGGTTTCATGTTTAGACTCTTAGCATTTAGCAGCATGACCTGTAATTTGTGTTTTGTTAAAATGTTTATGTTGGTGCTTTTAAGTTTTAGCTATTATTACAGTCATTAATTGCAGTTATCTGGGGAACATTATTTAAAGAATGCTTAACCTTAGCGCTCCCTGTTAGCTATTGGTCTGCTATTACTGCTGTACTCACACTATGCTGCTTTGTGTTTAGTTATTATCTCATTCATTAACAACTAAGTTACCTGGACAACATTGTCTGAAGTCTGCTTAACTGTTGTAGCGGACGCCCCTCTATATGAAAACTCTTACACTTCCATTGTGGTGTGAAACAAAACATGTACTAGGAACAAGCCATTTGTTATTCTGTACATCCCTCTAGAAACATGCTAGAACTACTAATAAAAAGCTATTTGTTATTCTGTAAGGAAGAGATGATTTTACAGTTTGTAACAGTGTTTTAAGTCTTTCTGTTGTAGAGCATTGATATTTAAGACATTGTACTACCAGACTGTTTTGCGAACACTCGCAGTTTTCTTACGCCTTTGCTATTTAGTTTTTATAATTTATTAGATTGTCTTTATACATACTATTATTTACTGTTATTCATCATTATTGTCTCCTACCATCCCTCTCACCCTTTTCTCTTACTTTCTCTCCACTGCCTTTAGTTCTGAACTCTAATTGCAGACACTTCAAGAATCCAGCAAACATCCTCTGTGGCTGCCTTGTACAATATCAAGCCCAGACCCCACTGCAACAGCGAAGGACACCTCCAGAAGTGTTAGTGTATATAGTTTAATATAAGCTAGAAAACCAGGAGAGCATGCCGTCTCGGTCAGTAGCTGGGCCTCTCTCCCCCCTACACGGTTTTGTCTCTAATTTCCACCATGCCCCTCCGGTCTCACTGCTAGACTAGATTTTGCGCCCCCCCATCCCACTACCATATACTTCATTTTAACTTTGTTGCTCCCTTCAACCTCCCTTTGATATCAGGCCAACTTATTCTTTCTCCTTTTCTCATATATGCTTTTTTTCTTTTTTTCTCCTCTTCCAACTACTCTCAATTAGTCTGCCTCGCTTATTCAAGTAGCTTTAGCCTCTTTGTTCTTCTTTAACACCCCTTTTTTCTTAGCACACCAGTTTAACACCCCTCTCTGACTATACAATTGCCTGCAATCTTCCATTTTACAGATTGTTTTTTCTGTCCTCACTTACCATATCTCAACTCTACCTGCTCCATTCACACTGCAATGCTCGGGCTCACTCCCTTATCCTCATTCCCACACCCCCCCCACTTACCCCACATTTATGATCTAACCCTTTTCTCTCCTCCCCTACAGTTATCCAATCACCAGATAACTCCCCACCTGGCCTCCAAATCCCTCCTCCTCACCTTGCACCACTCTTCTACCAAACACTGTCTCCTCCCTCTCTTTCTCCTGTTACATGTTTTATTTTATGTACCAGAAACCCCCCTCAGCCATGTTAACCAGTCTTTGACTAACTTCAATAATCCTTCTCCTTTCCTCCTTAACATCTTATCACAGCAACATTAATTATCAGCCACCCTCACCAACTTTATCCACTAACAAACACTTCATCAGTCTTCCGTACACTATCTCTCCCTCACTACTTAATTTTTCTCGCCGTCAATTTTTTCATCACAAACTCCTGCAACCACTCCCTTCCCTCTCCCCTAAACTCAAACTGCAACATTATATTTCCCTTCCTTTCTCCTAAACCCACACTCCTTTTAATGATCCTCTTACAAGCTGGTGACATACACCCTTCCCCAGGACCAACAACATCCTCCATTGTCTCGCCACCCAAAATCCTAACCATAGTATCCATAAATATACAAACTCTATCCAACAAAATTGCCGAACTACACACATGGATATCACACTATGCTATCAGAAACCTGGTTAAAACTATATATCAGTAATTCACACATTCTTCCCCTGGGTATAATATCTATAAGCAAGACATAATTAAAAAAAAAGGTGGAAAAGCTGAAAACTTGCAGTTCTTCACTCTGAACTTTTCCCCTTTCCCTATTGCCCCACCTGACTTCCACCCTGCTGAAACACTAATACTAAATTGTCACATCAACAATCAAAATCTATATTCCCACTGGCAAAAACATCCCTATTACTGAAAATATACTATACTGGATCTCTCAAGAGATACCATATGAAACTATAACACTAGGGAATACAAATATAGATTGGAGTACCTTAAATACTGAAGCCCCTTCCCAAAGCATTAGTCTATTTGGTTTTATACAGCAAATTACTACTCCCACTCACCTAAACAAGCAATCTAACACTAGTTCTACACCCAGCTGGATATTGACCACTGACCTCACTACTACCATAATGCACACTCTCTCCCTGATGCTGTAAGCAACCACTTACCCATCTATATCCAAAGACACTCTCCCCAACTTAACAAACCTTATCTCTTCAAGTACTGCCATAAACTCTCTGCCTTCAATCCCTCCACTTTTAATGACAGACTCACATCCATTGCTCTAAATGACGCAGTACTAGAATTCAACAGTGTCTTCCTAAACATCCTTAATGACCTATCTCCCTCTGATAAAATACACATAAAATCTAATTATGCCCCCTGGCTCACAAAAGATGCTCAAATCTTCATGCACCAAAGAGACTCAGCCTGGAAAACATGACAAAACTCCAAATCCCTAGCACACAATCAATTGTTCAGAGAATTTAGGAATCAGACCAAAAGACAACTATACAATGATAAGAGAAAATTCTATCATAAAGCCCAATTCTCCCAACAGTCCAACCCCAGACACTGCTGGACTAACATCAATATTGTTCTTCAGCCTGGAAAACCACAAACCCCTGACCCATATCCCCATCTCCCAGCAGAAGACACTGCCTCTCTTTATTGATACCATCAGTAAACTAACCAACATCAGCCAACCCCCCACCTACTGTCCACCACAATTTGAAGCCAAGTAATGCACTCTTTTCTCTCAAACCTATCTCAGCTTCTTACATTGTCACTCCTCCAAAATCTTAAACCTTGTTCTCCTTCTGCAGACAATCTACCACCTCTCATTAAATATATTGCCTACCCAGTCTCTATACTTATAAATAGATGCATCAAAGAAGCCACTGTACCTGACATCTGGAAATCCTTCTTTATAATGCCCCTTCATGAACGAGGCAAATCTACTGACCCTTCTAACTACAGGCCCATTGCTATCATTTCCCCTCTATCTAAAATCCTAGAAAAGTGTATACACTCCCAAATGCTCGATTTTCTCATGCATAATAATCTCCTGACTCCTACTCAACATGATTTCTGGCCAAACCATAGTAACTCCACAGCTCACCTCTCTTTAACTCACACTATTGCAGAAGCTCACAATAATAACAAACTGGTCTCAAGTCTTTTCTTACATGGTATCCCACTCCTTACTCCTAATCAATCTTGCCAGCCTTCATCTATCTTCTACTACCCTCAAATGGTTTTCAAGCTATCTAACAAACAGACAACAATCCATCAGATGGGAGTTTTTCTGTTCCACTTTTCTACCCATACATACAGGTGTTCCCCAGGGCTCCATCCTGGAACCCCTTCTTTTTAATATCTTCATCAGTGACCTCTGTATCTCACCTCTTCATTCTACAGTAATTCAATACCCAGACGATTTCACACTTATCACCCCAGATACACTGTCACAACTTCAGGCATTCACACAAGAGTCTTTCCTTTCAGTAGAAAATTGGTGAACTAAAAAACAACTTATTTTGAATGCAAAAAAGACTAAACTCCTCTTTCCTCCTAAATCAGGTAACCATCGCAAACCTCACTATTTCTTCTACAAACAAAACCATCACTACAGTAGAGCACCACACAAAATTACTTGGAATGACAATAGATGACCAACTAAAATTCAATCTACGCATACAACAGTCCATCAAGAAAACAAATTAAAAAAATAGGTCTCCTATATCGAAACAAGAAATTCCTAACAACAGAATCTAGACCCTGGTCCAAGCCTACTTACTCCCAACCCTTCTCTATGCAGCCCCAGTTCTTAGAAATCTCCAGTCCACTCCCCTTACCAAAGTAGACCAGACATACAACAAAGTTGCAAAATCTGCAGCTAACCTACCTAATAGTTCTCACCACTGTATTGAGCTAAATAAACTTCACTGGATGGAGCTTCTCCAACTGCTTAAACTCTCACAACTCCAACTAACTCACTTTTTACTAAACAAACCCTCTGCCTTTCCCTCCCTCTACAAAATTGTGACCTTCTATACCCCTCCACGTCCAATACGACGTACTGACAAACCTTTTCTACAAACATACAAACCCAACATAACTATTGGCAAACTTTTATATAAATCATCTGTGTCTCTCTTTTGGAACACACTTCCTTTCACCCTACATAGCATACCAAACACAAACAGCTTTTAACAAGAATTAAGACATACCCTCTGTAAGTCATGGATATACCCTTGTCAGGACCCCGCTTAATAGGACCTATCACTCACTACACTAAATCTGACAATTTTATTAGTTATTACAAGCCAGCTATGTATATATTATAAATAGTGTATCAACTCTACTACAAGTTTTATCATATGTGTTACTTTTCTTTGCTTATCTATTCTTCAACTTTGTGTGTATATAAACATTAGTATCATTGGTCAGTCTTGTAATAATTGTACCTCTTTCTATTATTAATCAACTGCATGACAATTGTAAATCTGAAAAATTTTTGTACATTATTGTCTGCAGCTTTTCTCCTCGGGTCTCCACTGAAAATGGGCCTGTGCTCAGCTGGACTAACCCAATTAACAAATGTGAAATAAATAATAAATAAATAAATAAGCCTCATCACTTGTCCTAACAAAGGCACTATGTGGGAGGCAGGAGCCTCTGCCAGAAGCCTGAAGCCCAAGTGAGACAGATGCAGGCCATTTCTGGCAAAGCATTGTGGTCTGTCAGTCATATCTTCCCAGGTTGTCAGGTACTGGATCCCTCTTGAAAGACATCAGAAGCTAAGCCAATTGTTAAAGTGAATAATTTTCTGTTTGTATTGAGGCATCATTCTGGTTGACAGTAGAATGCTGCTTAAAGCTAGGGACATACCTGTCTGGGACACATATTCAGCGAGCTCAATCCTGTCTCTCTTCATATAGTCCAGGCAGGTACATCTCAAGTCATTCATGCCAACATGGATTATGACAGAGTCATAACAGTACCTGTTGTTAAAAGACAAATGAAAAAAGTGCCAAATAATCCAAAGAGCCGAGAACCTTAACGCTCTTTTATTTTGAGTAAAATACAGCGTTTTCGCTACCAAAGTATAGTAGCTTCTTCAGAGGCAAGAAAACACATTAAAAAAGGCGCCAAGCCATTTTATAATAAACACAATTTGTTTCAATTAAAATTTTAAGGTGCAATTGATGCTCTCAAAATCCCCGTTTTTTTTAAAAACATACACTCATAGAAACAACCACCTTTTCAAAATATCTAAATAAACGATCTTCACACTAAATAACAATAGGATAAACTCATAAAGTTAATATTACTATTATATATGTTAATAAAATACAAAATAATTTACACTTTATGGAAATAATAATTCAAATAATTTAAAATCATGCTAAATTAACTAATATGTATATCTAAATAGCCCTTCTTTAAACTGTACTTTTTAGCGTAAGTAGGACCTATATTTTAATACCGGAGCGATGTTACAGCTCTCATTTAACCCTGGAAGGTTAAAGGCATTCAATCTAAGTTGCCATTCTAACTCAGAAATCTCCAACAATAAAGAAGTAGGACCACCTCTAAAAGGTCTATGTACACAATCTATGCCCATGAAAACAAAGTTATGGCCCGAATTTATTTCAACATGCTTTGCTAGGGCATTTTCACTCTTATTGTTTCTTATGGCATAGATGTGCTGATATATGCGCTCTCTGAATTTCCTGTCAGTTTTACCGACATAATATGCCGGACAGCAAACGCAGAAAGCCACATATATAACAGATTTTGTTTGACAATTTATCCTACTACTAATTTCATATTTTTTCTGTCCTATGTTGAAGGAATTCCCTGCACGTATCACATGACACCAGTTGCATGCTCCACAAGTGAAGCAGCCTCTGGTTCTTGTAAAACATGTTTGCTTAGATTGGTTTCTTTGTAAAAGCTCCTTTATATTAGTACCTCTTCTAAATGTAATCTTTGGTTTAGTCCCTAATTTCTCAACCAAAAAAAGAATTATTGGTAATGAAATACCAGTTTTTTTCAATAATTTCTGTGATTTGCCTAGAGTTCAAGTTAAAGTTAGTTGTAAAACTCAAAGAAAATTCCTTAACGAAATTCTCATTGCTAGTAACTAAAGGCAAATCATTTATTTGTGCCTCTGTTGTATTAACTTCACATTCGAGAAGCACACTGTTTTTCTCATAAAGTAGTGGCCTAAAGAATCCCCTTTCTCTCTTCCTAGATACTTCTACCACTAGTTCCTCCACCATGGTCTTTGGATAACCACGGTTAGTAAAGAAACATGTTAGTAGGACACATTCACTTTCAAAGTCCTTAAGTTCACTACACATTCTAACCGCCCTAACTAATTGACCCTTAATTATAGCTCTTTTTAACTTAAAGGGATGGGCGCTAGTATAATGTAAGAAACTGCTCACATAAGTATCTTTCCGAAAGATAGATGAGACAAACCTGTGGTTGTTTAGATCTTTTTTAAGTTTAACATCCAAATAGTCCATCTCATTTTCGGCAAATTTGAAAGTGAATTTTAAAAAGGAAGTTGTCTGGTTGAGAAAATCAACAAATAATTGGGCTACCTGACCATCACCTTTGAACAAGATGAAAATATCATCCAGAAACCTGGTATAGTAACCTATTTTTTCTTTCCAATCTGGATGATTGAGAACGAACTCCCTCTCCCAATATGCCATAAATATATTGGCCACTATGGCACCACAAGGGGAGCCCATTGCTACTCCTCGTTTCTGGATGTAATAATCTTTGTCAAAAATGAAAAAATTCGAAGACAAAACAATGTCTAATAATTCCGTAATGTTGTGTATTTCAGTTCTGGGAGCTTTTAATTCAATCAGCAGTAGTTCCAACCATTCAATAACCTCTAGATGTGGAATAGAGGTATATAAGTCGACTACGTCGATTGTCAAAAAATTATAGGAATTATCAAAACCTATATCATTAATAGTTGTAAGAAAGCTCCAAGAGTCTTTGCAAATACTAGGGACCATTTTAAGGTACTTGGATAGTAAAAAATCTATATATTTTGCTGAAGGGTAAGAAATCGAAGACCTTCCATCGACCAATGCTCTCATAGGGGGGTCAACAAGGCTTTTATGCAGCTTAGGTATACCAAACATTACCGGAGTTCTAGGTTGAGAAATGTTGATATACTCATAGGTGTCTAAGTCGATTCTTCCTTCTATAAACAAGTCCCTATAATATCCCTTAATTCTATTAATACTAACATTCATTTCATTAAGAGAAGAAATGCTATAAGCTGAAGAATCCAAGACTCTTAACATTTTTTCATTATACTGGTCAGTCTCAAAAACAGCCAACCCACCCCCTTGGTCAGGTTTCATAAACCTGATAGAAAGGTCTCTTAAGTGGTTCAAGGCTTCCAATTGTTCTCTAGTGATGTTAAATCTGTTTTTCATACCGTCTTGGGCTTTTTTAAGATGCCTAATATCCAATTCGCAAGCATTCTCAAAAATTCATAAACCTACATGAAGTGGAGGATTAAAGGTACTTAATAATTTTAGTACTGGAACATCATTTACTGTAGGATTATTAAACAATAATTTCAAGTTTAGCTTGCGAACATAGCACTTTAAATCTATCAACACCTTAACAACATCAAAGTGTTTAGATGGAACAAAAGTGTTGCCAAGGGCTAAAAGTTCTATTAGTTCTGGTTCAAAAACCAACGTAGAATAATTGTATATGGTAAAATCTCCCTTCCTATTCTTCAAAATATGTGGAATCTTCAAATTGGAACCTGGGGGAGTATTAAAACCTATTTCTTCCATTTCATATTCTTTTTCTTGAAACCTTGGTTGCCCTGGTTCACTAAAAAAGATTGATTGCCTTTGTTGGTGCTATTCTCTGGCATATCACTAGACTGGTTTTGTCCATAAGAAACAGTATTGCCTGCTTTGTTCCTGTTTCTATTACTTCGTCTAACAGTATTAGAATTTCCAGGAACTACATTTTCTGTTTCATTAATAGATCTTTCCTGATTTGTTTCATGCATCTCAGTTGGACCTAGGACATCAGCAACATTAACATCTTGTACCAAGTTTAATTTAGGGTAGGCTTTATTCTGCCCATAAGCTTGCCTATCCCTAAACAGTTTCTTGGACTTTTGTGATTTTATCTTTACCATGTATGCATCAATACTTGAAAATATGCGTGCATGGTCAAACTTAAACTTAATGAAGTTAATGTTTGTCCTGATATCCTGGTCAATCTGGTTAACTTCTACAGTAAGCTTTTCTATGTTGTTAGAGTAATGTTTAACTATCAAATCTAAAAGCTCCATGCCTTGTTTTTGAAACAAAGCTTTCAAGTCAACCAGAAATGCATTATCCATTATTACATTAGAAGGGCAAAAGTTGTTCCTAAGCCCCTTCGGAACAATTTCTTCAGATATACATTGCTTGAAGTAAGCTACTTCAAGTTGTAATTTTCTAATTTTTAAAGTCTTAGAGTCCAACAGCTTAAGCTTGTCAGCAATGTCAGTATTGTCAGAACAAAAAGACCCTGCAGTTTGCACCGGCGGTTCGTTGTCAAGCGGTTTTAGAAAAGTTAGAAAGTCACCTGTATTCAAAATCCAGTCCGCTGCAGATGTAATGCCAATAAGTGCCCTCGCTGTATCAGCAGAGTTGTCAGCCTGTTTATCCCGTGCCAAAACACCAGACAAGCCATTGCTGAAAGTCATAGCTGTCCGTTGCGGTTGTGCTGCTGGTAAGGAACCTGAAAAGTCTTCCATAGATCGTTGATTCAAAGAAGCCAAAGGGTTAATGCCTTCTCTTTCCGGCAAACAAGGAAAGCCGTTACTGACGCTCTTCTCTATGATATCTAAACGGGAGTTCATCACATCTAACCTCTGGGAAATGGCTAGAAGCAAAGGAGTGATGTCCGTGTTTTCAGTTAAATTAGTCCCAAAAATATTTGGGCTGGTAGGACTAGTAAGGCACTGCGATGTCATACTTCAAAAAGTAAAATACACGAACCACAAACTTGGTAAAAGACAAATGAAAAAAGTGCCAAATAATCCAAAGAGCCGAGAACCTTAACGCTGTGAGACAGATGCAGGCCATTTCTGGCAAAGCATTGTGGTCTGTCAGTCATATCTTCCCAGGTTGTCAGGTACTGGATCCCTCTTGAAAGACATCAGAAGCTAAGCCAATTGTTAAAGTGAATAATTTTCTGTTTGTATTGAGGCATCATTTTGGTTGACAGTAGAATGCTGCTTAAAGCTAGGGACATACCTGTCTGGGACACATATTCAGCGAGCTCAATCCTGTCTCTCTTCATATAGTCCAGGCAGGTACATCTCAAGTCATTCATGCCAACATGGATTATGACAGAGTCATAACAGTACCTGTTGTTGAGAGACTTGAGTGCGTATGTGATATGGTGGATGCTGGCCGCTGACAGACAACTAACCGTGACTTTCTCCTTATCCAGCCTGGTGAGAGGCACATCTGTGTGCCTCACAATGGAGTCTCCTATGACTAATATGTTAGGTTTATGGTTAAGCCTTAGTGGCTGTGAGACACAGGTGTGTGGACTATGCATGGTATGTGGTGTGGAGGGCTGTGAAGATCGTGTGTGTTTTTGTCTCAGAAGTCTCCTTTGTTTGGGTGTTCGCATATGGGTGTGTGTGTTGTGTAGTTGTGGGTGGTGGTTGAGATATAGTAATTGCATTGACATCCTTCTCAGTGCCATATATACTGGCTTGTGAGGGTCCTATTATAATTGCATCTCTCGCAAATTGTGTTCCTAGGTGGTAGTAGTAGATGGTTGTCTGTGTACATGAGGCAGTTGCTGCACTGTCTCAGGATGCCCACATCAACCAGACTGGCAAGAGAAAATGTAGGAAATTGTCCATTCATATTTGCCAGAATCCAAGAGAGAAAGGCCAGAAAGGTCAGGGACAGCTAAGGGGTAGGCCTAAAGCCCAAGTGCTTAAACAATCACAATAACAGCATGCCATTGTTAATTAATGTAATCACAACTGAGGCTGTCATTACTCTAAAAAAGGAAAGTGCTTGTATACACCTTTCTAATTTCTGGAGCAAATGCACAGAAAAACTCCATTTTCAAAATATATCCCTCAGATAGAATGATTCCAGTGTTCAAGTTTTGCTTGTTTTTCTGGGGAAAATAACATATATGCTTGACTTGACATCTATGAGATCAGGTTAAAATGATGACTAGGAATGCTGCTTTTCAGAAAATTATAGCAGCATGCCTGCTGAACTAAGAAAGATAGTTTTTGGAGAACTTGATGTTGGATTGAACATCTTGTTAGTATACGGCAGGACACTAGTCTGATGAACAAGACAAAGATACTGTAATGAACTACAAGCAAAATATAAATGCAATATGATATAATTAGATAAATAGACCTTACTTAAGTCATGTGTGGGAATCAAAAAGCTGGAAAATAGCACTATTTGTTAGAATTACAGGAATAATTTTCCTCGTAAAAATACATGTTCAGTAAGAGGAAGAAAGTATCATGTTTTGAAAAAAAAAAAACAGTTCAGAAGTGCCTAGAAGCTGCATAGTCATGCATGTCAGTGGTAATCAGGAATGACAGGAACTAATTATGTGCACACGATCAGTAGTACAATGAAGGGCAACCTTAAGTGACTGTTTACATGCAAATCACACAAGCACATTTCTGAGAGAATTAGTGTCTGCAGTTAACATCATAAACTAATCAGGTTTCTCTAGCCTCAGTCAAGACACTGTTAAAGGACTGTATTTTTTTATTATTATTATTGCAACAGTAATCACACTTTGACAGTCAAGGGGTAGTCAAAACTGTGATCTCAGCTAATATAAAAATCAAGGCAGTACAAGGTAATATAAAATCACTGTGAAATTATACATTTGCAGCAATTGTAAGTCTAATGGAGGTGATGCTTTCACAAACCAGTATCTAAAAGGGGAGAAAAAGTTCACAAGTCATGCACTCTGAAGCAAATAATCAAACAAAATGCATATATGAACCTTACAATGAAACATGTTATCACAATAAAAACAAAGACACTAAAGAACTATTATGGGCAGAGTCTATTCGCACAGACAAATATATAAAAAAATGAAAAGAAATACAACAAAGCATACAGTACAGTGTGGCATTAATTGCATTGCTTATAGTTCATTTTCCTGAGATCTAAATTACAAAAAAAAAATATAGACAGATACATGCAATGATCCAGTTTTTCCAGCAAGTTAAAAAATAACCCTCAAAAACATACAGTTGCAAATGAAATGCAAAATGTTGATTATATTCCCTTGAATTACAATACACTTGTGCAAAAACTTACCTTGCCCTGTATTGTAAATTTATATTGAGGCAAATCAGTTTAGTAGTGGCTTAATTCTTACAAGAATATTGAACTAATTATGGCTCATCCCATTGTATATTTATTAATGATTGCATTATGTTTCAAAACACAACAGACTAAAGCAAACCACTGATGACTCTGCCCTTATCTGTTCTGTTCACAGCTCATTGCTTCTCCAACAGATCATATAGGATTCTATCACTTCTAGGTTTCCCTCTCTATTATACACCTCACCAATCCTCACATACTTGCATAACATCCAACTAAATAAACTTGATCAAAAAGGAAGACAAATTTACAACTAGCAAACCTCTTCACTCTCACTATGGGTCAGCTCTCAAAGATCTCATCTGTCTTGAACTTCCTCATTATTTTATGATAGGCCAACTACAAGTCACTCAGAAAATTGTCCATCAATCCCACAAGTGTCCTGTTCTAAAAATCTGTCTTGGGATTCTACATTTCTAACAGATTACACTACTCTTCTTGCAAGCTTCTACACCTGAAATGTTCCTGATTCCTTCCTTGCCTCCAGCTTATTCAGATGATATCCCAGTTACAATTTAAGAAGTCTTAGCCACTCAGGTTCACATCTTCAATGTCCCAGAACCAGACTTCATAGCACCAACCAAAAACCAGCATTGTAACTAAAACTAGGAAAGCTGAAAGAACTTGTATCTTCAAACTAAATACATTATATTTGTGCAGTGCTTTTCAGTTTCATTTAGTTGACTCATATTTATTTCAGCCTTCAGTGTGTTGCAGCTTGTGTTGCCAGTTTCTGTTTACAAGTAACTTCAGTTTTCCTTCAATGCTTTAACAATGGCTTCTCCATCTTAGGCCCCAGTCTCTGAGAGTTCATCCATACTAATCTTACAGACCTCACCTCATACCTCTCATTCCATTCTCAGCTTAAAGATCATCTCAAGTTTGATTCGATTTTGTAAATGTTTTCTCTCTGGAAAGATCACCAAACCACCCACTCTACCCTTCACCAATTAGGCATCTTTGTCTTCCTGGCATTATTTTCCTACAATACTATGTAATGTATCTTCCATGTTGTATATAGTGCATATATTTAATTTCAATGTCTTTGCTTTTTCTGTTGTTAATATTTTGTACTCCGTCCCCTCACTATTTCACTTTTGCCATCTTCTTCCCACCTTAATCTAGCCACCCCTTCCTACTGCTCCTTATACTGTGTACTTGTGTTATTATTACTGTTATTAATTCATTGCATTTTGTTTGTATTCATCATACTTCATATAAATGACAGTAGACAAGCAAGCTAATATTTGTCCAGGCTGAGATTGTAATAGGTCCATTTGAATCAGTGCTCTACCCCTGTTACCAAACATAATACTTACATACATAAGGCATCCATACATACATGCACAAGTCTCATTATTTAGCTGGGGACTCCTTTTAATCCAATTGCATAGTCAAAAACACTTTCCTTTAACATCCAGCTCATAGAAAACTGGCAATTTTTCAAAGGCAAACATCTCCTAAAATAGTTCTGGAGATATTCTTGCACCTATCCTGGATAATAGCCCTAATCATTTACTTAATTTTACCTAATTGATGTATGGTTGCATTTTTGCTCACATAAACTACTGCTGCTGTCTCTTCTCCCTGCAAACATGTCTTGTAAACAGTACATAACTCTTTAGTTTCTCTCTGTTCTCCAAATCTCTATCTATAACCTATATATTATAGTCTTTCCTTTAAAAAATGTCATCTGTAACATAGTCATCATAGTCTTTTTCTCATTCTGTCTCTTCCCTCCTTGTAACTGTACAATGCTATCGCTTCAACCCATATGATGCTCACTGTCCCACTTCAATCCTTGCAATCACAACTGCAACTGTCTTTCTGTCTCACATACACATCTAGCCCCCTAATGCACATTTCCTCTCTCACGCACACCTTGTTCATACTTTTAGAATTTTAGATATTACTTTTCAAGTGAAAACAGATGAAATTGTATAACATTTTCATACATGGTCTTCTAAAATACTTTATTATTTTTAATTTTGCATACATTTTTCTGTTCATACTTAGTGATTTTCCTGTGTCGCTTTTCTTGTGAGTACATTCTGTAGAAATTATATAACTTTTTCATTCATGTCTTTCTAAAATCCTGCATTATTACTGTTATTGTGGTTTGCGTTTTTGCAGTTGTTCTGTCATTTTGCTATTTGATTGATTGACATTTCTGATTCTATGTCTTGACTATTATATATTATTGTTTTTCATGCATGTTGAACTTTTTTCACCAGGCCTCTGGTAAAAAAGGGTATGTACCCAGTTAGACTTTCCCAGTAAACAAATGTAAAATAAATAAATACATAGCTTAACTATGAGTAAACCCGATAAACATTACATTGAGGTCTACATGATTTCTTGCACAGAGAAGTGAGCTCTGAGCACAGTCAGGAAGTCCATATGATAAGAACTGAGAACTTGTTATGATCATACCTCTCAAATGTACCTCATTTTGAAGTATATTTTCAATTTAAGTTTTAAGGAGGCATGTTCCTTGCATTTTCACATTGAAATGATCTGACACAAGCTCAGGTCTTAGTTGTTTTTTTAATGCTATCCATGACAAATTATACTGAATAATATGAATTTGTCAAAATAACATTTTATAGCTATAGCATGACCCATGTTAACTTTGCTGTGATCTTTGTAATTAAAATTGATAAGCTGTTAGTTTATGTTACACAAGTTACTCATTTATTCAAAATTATGTACAACAGTGTACAGATGGAAGTTGATGTTATGCATTTATTCTCAGCACTAATTAAATGGATGGAGAGCAGTCATGTTTCACACCTTAAAGTGCTATTGGGACCAAGATAATACAGTTCCTAAATTGTATTATTTTACCATTCATCACACAAATGAGGTGACTGTTGTTGATGGTCAATACAAGAAGGCTTAAACATGTTAAGAAATCATTTGGGTATGAATCCCCTGCCATTTTTCCTGAGATTTTTGAAGGCGAGACAAATATGGCTAAACAAGGTGAGGTTAGTCCTACTTTTAGAGCACAGAGGTGGTGTGAGGTGTAGGAGTTCAAACTTTTTTTCTGGATATTGTCAAAAAACAGGACAAGCAGAGGCTCCTTTTGCAGGAGAATTATAATGGGATACAGTATATGGCTCATTCCTGGAATAATTTGGCCAAAGCTGTCACCCATGGTATAGGAATCCCATGCATGGGGGAACAGTACTGCCAATACTATGGTGACTTACGTTGCTGAAAGCCTTACCTCCTTGGCCACTGGAAAGCTGAAGTTAAGGAGCAATCACTATCCCTTTAGTTTGACCACCTATAAGATTATATACTTTTAGTACTTAGATAAATCTCTGATTATGGCCCAGCCAATCCAGGTTCAGTTAGTGGCTCAGGGGACTGATGGAACAGCAGTGACGGATGGGCATTACAATCCCTTGTGGGAGGGCAGTTCTGTGGGCATCTCCTCTAATAACCTTGGTGGCAGCTGGTGACATTGCAATCTGGAGGTGTAATCCAAAGAGGGATAGAGTGGGGATATGGTTGGGCTGCTGCGAGGTGGGGTGAAACACCATATATCACCACTGCATACCCACCCCTTGGATTCAAACTTGAGAACATTATTGAGGGGAGTAATGAGGTAGGTCAAAAAGAAACTTCTTCAGTGCATGCTAAGAGCCAGACCATTAGGATGCCATTAAGATCAGTACCAGTCCCACCACTATCTGAGCATGTCCAGTTGGTTAGGAGTTGGCTATTAGACCCGGCAATGGATGTGGGCCACTGCGTAGGGAGATGTAGTATAATGCATAGGGAGAAAAAGCTCCCTCAAAAAACAAAAGTATATAATCTTATAGGCAAACACATAACCTGCTAATGCATGTCACCATCAAATGTGCCATTAAGGCCTATTTATATCTACAGCCACTGAACAGATGAAAAAGAGCAAGGCAATGCATAGGGACACACTAGAACACCTAAGAGAGTGAAGGATGCGTTTGTTTGCATAGTGATAAATATCAATAAAAAAATGTTAAATGAAAGTTATAGTGCCGGACAATATCTGTCAATACTGGTATTCCTTACAGGAATATGATGTGCAAAGTTAGACTTTTCAATCTGCAAGCCTCCTCCCATATAGCTGTTGAAGTGGCTCTTCATGCTAAGAATATGTACAATAAATTGTGTGAATATCAGTGGGTTTAGTCACCTCCCACAAAAAGTGGTTGCTGTTACGGCCCAGTTTTAGCTGCCAAAGCAGTTAAACTAATAAAAGTCATAAATAAAATGGTTAGCATGTTAAAGTAACTGTGCTGGTCCTATTAAAAATATGAATTTCCTCCAATGCATTGTATGATTATGAAAGAATAATTATTAATTAATAAAGCACCTTCATTATTTTTTGTATGTCTCTCCCCCCATCTTCTTTGTCCCTATATGTTTTTCTCTCCATGTCTCTTACTGTTATACGCACTAGCACAGAGACATGGACTGACCATTCTGGTATGGGCTGTCACCCCCCCCACACACACACACACACACACACACACACAAAGGTGGCAGCAGCACCACCCCTCTCATTTGGGTCCCAGCCTGCCAGAATAACATCCACACCTTCTGCCTTACTTGCAACACCTGTGGCTTATAGCCTTGCAATAAAGGTTGGTACACTGGTACCCCCCAGTAGCTGTGCAAGAGGAGGTGACAATTATGTTACCTGTCAGAAACTGGCAGATTTTGTGAGGGAGATACCAAACAGAAGTTTGATGCTCACATCAGCTGAATAGAAGCTATGGTCCAGTGAGTCATGGAGTTGCATCTCTGCCCAGTGCTGGTTCAGATCCTGAGGCAGAACTCAATAGTGTCAGCTCCCACTGTGTCAAAGCAGGCAGAGACTGCATTCCCGAATGCCCACCCCCATCCCCAAACCTGCTGTACCCCTTACCATATTCTTCACTCTGATTGTCCTTCACCATTGCGGTCCCCCTCACTTATTGTGTTACTTACCACACTTGTCATGTTTATCTTTCTTTGCAAACTACCCTCCTGCTTTTACCCACCTCTTACTTCCCTGACTTCCTCACCAAAGTTGCCCCTCTAAACATTTAAATAGGATACCTGCTACATAGAAATATACTCCAATCCATTTGTTTTATCTTCACAGAGCTGTACTTAAGGTACACATTACTGGCAACTGTAGTTCATTATACAAAAAGTGAAAATCTGTCGCAAAGCATTGAAGTTTTTGAGTCCGTTATTTATTAAAATATATTTACAGTTACACAGGATTATTGAGATAAGGAATTGAGAAGTATGCTCCTATCTCAACTTCATCCTGCTCATTCCTCATTTGCTCACCTTGTATTCTACCCTGTGCTTTCTTCTCTGCTTCATCCTTGCCAAATACTCCCATTTTCAGCCTTTAATCTGGTCAAAAATTGATAAACACACAACATACTATCCAAAAAGGACTTATTTAATAAAATCAACTTTCTGTGCTCAAACATTGCTTGATGATAGACAGACAGCAATGCTGTTCTTGTATAACCACAGGAAAATTTTAGTTCCCATCCTATGGCCAAAAAAAAAAAAAATCCTTCAACTGCGCTAACATCTTACAATTGTTCACGTAAAGGAACATAGCATCTGTGGATGTCACTAAGTAGTAGTGAAATACAGAAATACAGTCAAGTTAATTATGCCCTTGTGAAGGTTTCTATGTTCAAAATATTCATGATAAGTGAGTTTTCAATACACTTGGTGCAAGTTCTAATCCACTGAGGGTGTGACATTTTCATACAACCTTATGTTTTCAGCATACAACTGTAAAGCATTCCTCTTCCAGGTTTTATTTTATAATGCCTTTCCTGTAAATGCTTCAATGACCTACTTGGCTAATGTGCTGATACAGGGGATATGAGTAGCATGTGCAGGGGTTCATATAAGGTCAGATGTATTCCTCCTGTTATTCGATGTTCCATTATCATTGTATGTTTTGACAAGACCTTTCCTATGTCTGATTCTGTAGTATACTCTCCCAAATCACATTTCCCATGAAATGAAACTTGCATGGCATCATTGTGCACAATCTGTCATGGAGTCAGGCACAGTCAAACCAAACATTTAAGTATGGAGTCACTGTTGAGTTAAAACATTGATATACGCACTCCTAATCCAGCTGCATACAGCTCAGTCTTCTTCCTCAGCTGGTGTGCTACTCTCTTTTATCATATGTATGCACCTTTTTAATGACCCTTTTACAGTCATACAGCTTCAATGACTGTCCTTAGTAATGTACTGCTATTTGTCCTATCAGGTTTCCTATAAATAACCCGCCACACAGTTGGTCGAGTCCACCTGCACAATTCCTATATCTCAAACATCAGAATGTCAAAAAACAACATTACCAACTGTCCAAACATAATCCCTTCTAGGCCCATGGTAATGATTGTTTCTGGGTTTAGAGAAGTAGGGAGTTTTGGGGTTCAGTATTTGTTTTGGGTATGCTGGTCTTTGGTATTCCAACTTTTGTGGAATGGTTTCTGGCACCGGTAGACTTGACCACCGGCTTACTGAGAGGAAACTGTCCTATCAATGTAAAAAACATGGGTTCATAGAAATCGATGTCTAGCCTCTCACTCGCCCACCTTTACTGCTCTCAGAAGCACATTAGCACATCACATAAATGGCCAAACAGGCTTAAAAACCTAAAATAATCATCTATCAGGTATACAATTTTTGCATCAATTTGCAGACAACAATGTTGCTGCCCATATAAGCATAGAGAAATGACCCTTCTGATACTATAGCAAAAATTAAGAAAAAAATCCTTTGAGCATGCTAAGACCTTGCCATCCTTTTGCTCAAATAAAGTGACTGCTAATGTCACACTACCGGGTGACACTTAAAGCTGCATTGTGACGTCCATTGTCTCTTTGTAGTAATAACATGATGTGTACATTGTCAATGGCTTGGAATGAGTTTTGGTCCACCAATTGTTGAATGCTGTTTAGCAGTGTTCATGTTTTAGTATTCCACAGTGTTCTAGCATTCCCTAGAAATGTGTGTTTTCTTACAATCATGCCATTAGTTCTTCTGTGTTGTCACTTGCTAATATGCTGGTGTAGAGAGTAATGCTTAGGCAGAAAGGTGTTAAAATCCATTGAGATATAGGTTGTAGCAGTGTGACAAACAATCCATACCATGCAGCAAGTACTTACAATTTATATATGGCATACAGGTAAGAACATTGCACATGTATAATGGGATGTCATGGGTGTTTATATTATCAGTACAATAGGAGATGGATTTTGATTCCCTGATTTTGCATGTTTCTTACCACTGCTAATTTTTCATTTTTGCATAGTGCTGTAACTTTTCCTTTACTATATGTTCTTCTGAAGCTTTATTTGCTAATTGTCTGCTCTAGGTAATATCATTGTGAAAGACTGCGGTTCAAATCCATGTAGGTGTTTTTTTTTTTGTCTTGCTGTCATGTGTTCAATTCCCCTGAAATGTGTATTCCAGTCCACTTTGCTGCCAGTCCTTCTATGGTATGCCTTGCTCATACATCCATCTAGAGTATCAGCTGGAAGGCTGGCATAATGGTTAAGGTGTTTACCTTACGGACACAGAGTCTGTTAATATATGTTTCTCTTTTTGTGCAACCATGTGTTCAAGTCCCTTCACAGCAAACAATCTTATAATGAATAACAACATTATTTGAAGGGGTTGGGCACTTTATAACATAATAATTTTCTTTATTCTTTTGCCATTACGTTGTTAGGAAAATGGAGATAAAGGCTCCATTCTCACCTGCAACCTGCTCAGATCTTATTTGTTCACCTTGTGTTCTACTCACTGTTTGCTTCATTTTTTCACCTCAATCTGAAGTATGCTATGGTCCAAAATTAGATGGCCACACCACACACATGACAAGTCCTGGGATATAATTGAAAGTCGTCTTTCTGTGGTTATTCATTATGGAACAGTTGGCAGAGCACAACAATGTTTAATGATAATCACTGATAATTGACCTATGGCAAAAATGCAGAAAAATCCTTAGTGTGGACTAATTATTCATGCAACTGAGCTTACTTTCACTATGCATTTTAGTTTGAAATAACATGCAGCTAATATATTTGAAGTTCTTTCAGTATATATATATATATATATATATATATATATATATCTACTGTACTTCATCGAAAGAATATTTCTCCGAAAAAGAACAGTAGACCCACACTTGCAAATTGTTTCTGTAGGCTACACACTAAAGTGCGCTAGCCGATTTACAGCATTTATAGCATTTACTGTCTGTTTTTTTCCTTGTCTCTGTAAAAAAACAAAAAAACTCTTGTTTTCCCGCCTTACTGAACTAGAGTAGTCCAGTTTCAGAGTTGCTGATCCCTGGGCTTTGTTTTTAGTTCCTGTTACTGATCCATTGCCTTATTAGGAAGGAGGGAAGTTTCTTTGCTTACCAGTGGGAGTGGGAAGCACTGAGCGGCCTTTTTGTCTGATTTGGTGAAGTTTCAGCCAGAAACTAGTAGTCCATTGGTCGTTTTGGGCCAATTCCTAGCTCCCTTCAGCCCCCTGCTATAAAACACGCTAAACGCGCGTTAGCGCGGAGTTGCCACTGTTGCACACAAGAGCAGCGGTGGTTAAACAAGGTTAAACTATTCAGGTCATCTAAATTCCACTCTTCAAATTTTCCCTTAGAACTACCTTCCTCGAGCTGTACTGCTGATCTAACCAGCATATCCTATAACTGAAAAGTTCATCTCTACTTGATTCCCAAGTAGACTATTCTCTATCTGTAAAGCCTAGCACTTACTCCTACAGTACTTGCACCTTGATAAAGCACTCTTATTATAGATAGTACCCCACAAGCCTAAAACCCACTTCCCCCGGAGTCTTTTGAAAGTCTTTTTATCTACTACTTCTAGTATGTCGAGGGATCAGTTGCTAGTGTCCTCTCCAGCTCAACTGGTGAACCTGGGAATATTGAGGCAATGTTACAATTGCCTCATGTACACAGACAATCCTCTCCTTCTCCCACAAAACACAAATACATGCGAGAGATGCAACTATACGGCCAAACTGGAGGCTGAGCTCTCTCAACATAGGACTGGCAAGACCAGACAGGAGGAGAAGGTAACCACACACAATACATACCCATTCACACATGGTACCATCACAACTTCAAATCATACACATACTCACACAAAGACATACTCGGAAGCTCTGATCAAAAATTTACCAAAACAGCAGAGGCCACCAAAGCAGACACCCAAACAACTACCACCTCACAACCCAACACATGCAACACATAGACCACACAGTCAGAGTGTCAAACAGTCACAGCCCTTAAGGCCAAACAAAATGCCAGACACACTTGTCATTGGTGATTCCATAGTCAGACACACTGACGTCCCGCTCACCAGACTGAGTAAGGAGAAGGTCACAGTAAGCTGCCTGTCGGCGCTAGAATCCGCCACATAACGCAAGCACTCAGGTCTCTCAACAGCAGGTACAAGTACGACTCAGTCATTGTCCACGCTGGTGTCAACGACCTGAGACGTACCTCCTTGGACTACATGAAAAGGGACATCGAGGAGCTCTCTGATTATGTAGCCCAGGCAGGTATGACCCTGACCTTGAGCAGTATCCTACCTTCACCTAGAATGATGCCACAATACAGTGATAAGATGATCAGCTTTAATAATTGGCTTAAATTCTGGTGTCATTCAAAGCGGATCCAATGTCTGTCTGCCTGGGATGACATGCTGGACAAGCCACGCTGCTTCGCAACGGACGGCTTGCACCTGTCACCCCTGGGCTTCCGCATATTGGCAAAGGCTCTTGCCAGCCCCATAGTGCCTTTTTTAGGCAAGGCTCAAATTCTAAACCTACCACCCTAGAACACCAAAAAGGAAAAAAACTAAGGGTAATGCTGCTCAATGCCAGAGGTCTCAATCTCAAGATGCACGCACTCGAGGCCCTTCTCAGTATGGAGAACATCGATGTCTGTGCTGTGACAGAAACCTGGTTCAAGGCTCCTGAGAGCACCCCAGCACTAACAGGTTTCACCTCATATCATGCGTTCTGGCCCCAAAATCCGGACAACACCAAGAAAGGAGGGTGTCCATATTCATAAAGGACACCCACACCTCAAGGTTGGTGGCAACGCACGATGCATCGGAGACCATCCAGGTGCAATTAACCATAGGCAAGACTGCTCTGCAATTTGTAGCATGTTACAGGCCACCCTCTCAAACTCAGGAACCTCACATGGCCTTCCTGAAAACATTGGATGGGATAAATGTATCTCCAAACACCATCATACTAGGTGACTTCAACTACCCTAATATAGACTGGGAACACTACTCAAGCCCGAACACTGTAACCCAAAGATTCCTGGAGTTCATAAACTCAAATGCCATGGAACAACTAGTCACCATCCCCACAAGAGGAGAAAACATACTTGATCTCATCATCACGAACATGGGATCAAAATGTTCAACACCGGAAGTATACCCCTCACTGGTGAGATCAGATCATAAACTAATCTCGCTGGAGGTCCTCATCCCGCCCCCACCTGAAACAAAAAAGACCACAGTGAAAAACTTCTCAAAAGCCGATTTCACACTTCTAAAAACTAGTGTGGTCTCCTTTAAGGCCCCTGAGTCAGTGGTAAACATTACTCGAACCGCTGAATCACTTACAAATGCCTTCTACCAGCACCTACAGGACTGCATGTATCAGGCAATCCCAAACAAAACTAAGACTCTCTGTACCAAAGGCAAGCGTCCAGTCTGGTGGACCCCAGCCATAAACAAGCTCTACAACAAAAGGAGGAAGCTACTACAAGATAGAGCAAAATCCTTGATAGGTAAGACACCTTTGATCATTATAAGTAAAAAACTAAGAGCTCTCATAAAATCATCCAAGGCAAATTTTGAGAGAAAAATCGCCAAGGACTCTAAAGACAATCATAAGGCCTTCTTTAGCTATGTTAGAAACCTAGGAGGAAACTCCCAGATATGCTCAGAATTAGTTCAAAATGATGTGAAAATTACTGAACCTACACACATTGCCAACATACTGGCTGACAGGTTCAGTGCAAACTCCCCAAAGGAGAGATATCTATTCCAGAGGATTGTAGCCCCCAAACATCTCCAACGTCCAGGTGAGAACTGCCCTCACTAAGGCAAAAACACAGCATCCATGGGACCGGATGGTGTCCCCGGCTGTGTGCTTCCACGAACTCAACGAGGAATTAAACCCACAGTTAGGACAGCTGTTTAATCTTAGCCTCACCTCAGGATACGTACCCAAGGAGTGGCGCACGGCGACTGTGGTCCCACTTCATAAGGGCGGTGCCTCCACAGACCCTGGAAATTACCACCCCATTAGCTTGACAAGCCTTATCTGCAAAGCCATGGAGAGGATCATAATGGAACTCATAAATAAAGACATAGGGAACTTGCAGACTTTGGATCCAACCCAGTTTGGCTTTATCAAAGGCAGATCCTGCCTCTTAAACTTGGTTGACTTTTTCAAGACAGTCACCAAGGCCATTGATGAGGGAAAGGCAGTCCATACAGCCTACCTCGACCTGGCAAAGGCCTTCGACACAATACCCCACTCAGGTATCATCGAAAAACTCATCAGCTTGAATGTAAACCCATACATCACAAGATGGGTTGCAAACTGGCTAAGTGACAGAACCCACAGGGTCAGAGTTGCTGGAGCCATGTCAGACTCAAACCCTGTCACAAGTGGTGTCCCACTGGGCTCAGTCCTGGGTCCACTCTTGTTCGGCATCTACTTTTCTGAAGTACAAGCAAACACAGGAGGGTTATGGCTGACAAAGTTTGCAGATGACTGCAAACTGGGCGCCATAGTCGAAAACACATCTGACACAGATATCCTCCAGAAGGGCCTCACAGGAACAGATAACTGGTGCCAGAGCCATGGCCTGAAGTTAAACGCCAAAAAATGCATAGTCATACCCTTCGGGAAAAACAAGGTTACCCCTAGCTACCATATAGGTGGCAATCCACTGAGCACAGAAAAAGTCATCAGGGATCTGGGGACCCAGGTTGACAGTAGCCTTTCGTTTGACACTCATGTTGCTAAAGTAGTTAGGAAAACCTTCTATATCGCCCACCTGATCATGAAGGGATTCACATCTAGATCAAGGGAGGTCATCGTCACCCTGTACTCATCACTCATTAGACCTATGATTGAGTACAATGCCCCATTCAGAATGTATCTGACCAGACACCTGCTGCAGCTTGAAAGGCCCCAAAAGTTCCTCACCAAAAGGATAAAGGGTCTCAAAAATATGTCTTATGCTGCCCGACTGAAAGCACTCCAGCTCTATTCAGTCTCATACCGCTTGCTCAGAGGTGACCTGTGCCTGACATATAAGGCCATGTCAAACCCAGATTTGATGAATATGCTTCACCTCAAAAAATCTAGATCCCTCAGAACCACAAGGGCGGGAGACTTAAACCTTAACACGGTTATAAATAGAACGTGCTGGAGGGACAGATTCATCACCCAGAGACTCCCTGTGCTGTGGAACAAAATCCCGGTACATGTGAGGCAGAGCACCTCGCTGGCCTTGTTCAAGAGGAATCTTGACCAATGGATGGGAGATCGCAGATATACCCCAGGGATTACTTCAGTGTCTCTGCTTGACAGAGGCACAGCAAAATGATAGGCATAGTTTTTATTCAAACTAAAGGGGTGGCGAAAGCCACATAACTATGGGCTAGGCTTATAAATGCCCTTGGGCAGATAGCCTAGTATGAACCTATGAACCTATGAACTTACACAAAAGTGCACTTAACCGAAAGTGCACTTCCACAAAGATCGGTTCAATGAAATGTTCAGGGACACCAAAACAATGTTTTTGTGGGGGGGGGTCAAGCCACGCTGAATTCCCCATGTGGATGCTGTGCCCCTCACACCCCCCTACTTAAATATACCAACTCCGAGATCACACGACAGTATAAATATCCTTTTCCCCATTGTAGTGTGCTTTGGCACCACAGTGTTCCTTAATGGTTCGCTGAACCGTTCTTCCCGGAAATGTACTTTCGGTTAAGTGCACTTTCGCGTAAGTGTGGGTCTACTTGTCTTTTTTGAAGTAATGAACTTTTGATGAAGAGACGTAGACCCATAAATCCATACATATACATATATATATATATATATATATATATATATATATATAAATTTCTACACTGATGGAAGTGGCTCTTAAAAACAATTTTATCTTCTATGACTGTGAATATTTTCAGTTGATCAGTGGTGCAGTCATGGGGGCTACCTGTGCTCACTTGTTTGCAAATCTTATAATGCAGTAGTGGTAAAACGAAAATATATTTGGTTTGCCTTTTGCATCCAAGTTTAGGCTATACTACTAGTACCTGGATGATGTTTTTATTATGTGGCAAGGTACCCTAGATGAATTTCACATATATTTAAATTAGATTAGATTCAAAATACTGTGCCATTTTTAAGTTTATTTATAATATTCCAGGGGCTGGTATTAATTGCCCTGATGTGTCTTTGGAGAAAGAATTCAAGAGACAGAAACTTAAGTCTAATATTTTTCATAAAACTACCATCTCTGGTACATATTTACAGTATATTAGTAAACATCCTCCCTATCAAAAGAAAAGCTTAATCAAGAGTCAGTTTGTATTTCTTAGTGAGATTAGTGTCTTTGAATGACACCTTGAAACATGAACTAGAGAAGGTTGTGTAATGTTTATCAATTAAGGTTACCCTATAGACTTAGCCAATGACATCCAGAAACACATTCTTAAAGATGAATATACTAAAAATAGGATTCCTGTTTGGGAATGGGTTATCAAGAGATGGACCTTTGGAAAATTCTTTACACAACAGAAATTTTAATAAGGCCAGGGTTCTAAAATATAAACCAGGGATTTTTAATGTCTGTCAGCTAATATAAAATAATTGGTAAATATTTCCTGTTATGATGGCATATTCCCTAGAATAGGTGACAAACCTACTTTTATTTATAAAAGGAGCAGGAATATAAAAGAAGAAATTGGAGGTAGTACAAACATCTACAAGTACTACCATTCCAGGAATGTATAAATGTGGTATGTGTTCACAATGTCCATCTGTACATGCTGGACAAGAATGAAAAATCAGGGGTTTAGAATATGATTTTACATTCACACAGAAATGTAATTGTGATAGTATAGGCATTATATATCTAGTATACTTTGAGCACTGTCCGTGTTTTTATATGGGCAAGATGAAGTGTAATTTCCTCAAACATATCTATAAGCATTGCTATGACATAAAAAGAGCAAGTAAAAGCAATGCATTATATTAACATACCACAGAGTATAAAGAACATGGATGGTTCTTGTTTGTAATACTGGAACAAACTACTATCGAACCTAGGGGGCTCATGGAATGCTTAACTTAAAATACAATGAGCTTATTTGGCAACTTAAGCTTAATTTTGGGAACTATCTGGGAATAAATGATAATATTTTAATCAGAGGGCATTACAATTGTTCAGTGCATACTAATAGCTGTACTCTATTACTAATACATTTTTACTAATATATGCGTTCATTTACTAATACATTTGTACTAATATAAATGTCTAACATAAGTGTATAGAGTTGTTATAGTATTTTACTATATTGTAGAATTTTATAAGATGCAACTTGGTCATGTGATATATTGCTGGATGTATATATTTGTGTCAGTGTTTTTTTATAGTAGTTCTCATGATGCCCTATGGACAAAATAGCTTAACTACCTAGGAAAGAGATGTGCAGAATTTCATCTGTGTTATTAATTGTGGTTTACTGCTGAAAGGTTTCATTGTGTTCTTTATTTTTCCTGGGGACTGCATTGTAACTGTGTGGTTACTTTTAGTTCTCCACTGAAAATAGACCATTGGCCTAGTGGGACTACTCAGATAAACAAGTGTAACCAGATAAAAATATTTGATATATTATAATGTCTGAGGTTACTGTGATACTAGAGGTGAACATTTCTTATTCTTAACACAACGCAGATTACAGTACTGTCCCTTTAAAAGCTGTATCCCAACATTTTGTAAGTACTAAGAAAGAACACATTTATTTACAAAAAAAAAAAACTCTACTCGGGAGATTTTGAAGTAATAAACGAGGAATTCAGTGAGTTGGATTGGATGAACAGTTAAGAAATGCTGAGTTAACAGCAACGGGGAATTGCTATACAAAAAGATGAAAAACTTAAGTGATATGTATATTCCAGCACAACAGCACAGCTCCAGTAAAAAAGGGAGAAATACCTTGTGGGGGGATAAAAATCTACTACATTTATATAAACAGAAAAAGAAATGATGAGCTATAATGAAAATCTTACTCATTAACAAACACACATAAAATTATACAAACTAAGTGCCAGTTTGCTCAGGGCAGCCATAGCAAAGAGGAAGAGGCAATGTCTTCACTCTGGCAAAATTTACAAAAGATAACAACAAAAATGTTTTTTTATGTACAATACAGAACAGAAACAAAACAAGGGAGCCTGTATTATACTTAATAAGCCGTGGCAGTTAATGATTAGTTTTGAGACTACTGGACGCCATTGGGCCAAAAATGTTCTGAAAACACCTGGAGATATACATCCGATAGCCATGAGACTATGGTATCTGGGAAAGGTATATGCTGAGTAACGGAGGATAAATGGGTGCTGGATGCCTTAAATAGGGTAAAAGAAGATGGTGCGCCAGACTCGCATAGCCCAAATTAGTATTTGTTATGGAATATAAAAGTCATTATGCCCAGTCTTCCTATTTTTATTTTAATAAACATTGTAAACAGGTTTTTGCACTATCAGTTTGGAAACCTAAAAATGGTAGGGAAGATAGAAACAAATGTTTTAGGCTGATTGGCCTAACAAGTATTTTTGTACAAATCTTTTGAAAGAGTAATTTCATCTTACTTAGAAACATACAGATCTATGCTATATTGATATTCATCAACACAACTTTGTCAGAAGATCTTATATGACTAACTAAATATCCTTCAATGTAGAAATTTCTGAAGCACAGGATAGAGGCCATCCAACTGACATTATCAATTTAGATCTGACAAAGGCATTTGATTCAGTTCCATATACATTTTTATTATCATCTGTAAGCCAAGCAAACATCTATGCATATAAATTATACTGGGTCTATAACTGGTTAACTGTCAGAAGAGCATCAATAAAGCCAAAAAGTCTCATATTTTGAGTACAAGATATTCAGAGGTGTTCCCCAGTGGATGACCCTGGGTCTTCATCTTTTAGTTTTATTTTTATATCTGTTTTCATCATAACCTTCATGCTGGTTAAAAAAATTTGCAGTGGCAAGAATTGTTACAGACATTGCAGATCAGGCACACCTGCAGAAGTACCGTGCCAAACTTCATTAATTGTTATTACAAAATAAAGTGTCATTTAATGCTCAAGGTGTAAACTATTACAAGTAAGTAAAGGAAACAGGCAGTTATCTATATGTTATTGCAGATGAACTTGCAACTGAATGCCTTTTTAATGATCTGGGGATCACACTATCGAGAAAGTTGCATTTTAATGAGCTTGCCAATCTTCAGGTTCAGAACGGTTATCGGGAATGTAACGTGATCCTAAGGTCGATCACTTGAAGAAGTGCATCTCTGCAGATTCCACTGCTTAGTAACATTGTTCAGCTACTTCCTGACTGGGGACATTGCACATACTCTAGAAAGGCAGCTTATGAGACAGTACAAATGAACTACACTAAAAGTCAATTTGGTGAAACACCTGACATATGAGGATAAGTTGCATGAATTAAATCTATTTTCCATAAGTTGTATGTGCGAGCAAAATGTTGTACTGGCAGCCAGCTTACACACTGAAGTTAACAATATTGAGAAAGTTATGAGTGATAAAAGTTTAAATGGGTGTATTCCCATAGACGATGTAAAGACAAGCTTAAACCATTTAACTACAGAGCATCTTCAAAGGGGAATTGGCTACATTT
This sequence comes from Protopterus annectens, assembly GCF_019279795.1. Lineage (NCBI taxonomy): Eukaryota > Metazoa > Chordata > Ceratodontiformes > Protopteridae > Protopterus > Protopterus annectens. Next base: position 600,274,162 of record NC_056747.1, read on the forward strand.
TATTATTTGAACCCCCACACTTTCTTGGAACCATTTAAATGGTTGACTCTTAGTTAGAGGATAATGTCTGCTGGGCTATGTCTAATTGACAAATGGCTTTTAATCACATCTAATGAGGTCCTATGCCTGTTCAGTACACTGAAATGTTGGAACTTTGAAAAACTATGTTCCGTTAGAGGATCTAGACAATGAGAATTCCTCTTAACAATAGGGAATGAGTAACATTTTACCAGCTCACTTATCCCTGAGGGACTGGGCAGGGATTATTGCTGAGAGAGAGATATGGCCTTGGATACTGAGAATTCTAGTTCAGTAGTGTGCAGCTGATGATTTTATATATTCTGTTGGGCAGTATAGGCATAAAGCATAACAAAAATCCTTCTAGAGCCATCAGTATTATGTTACATTAGGCTAGCGTGATCTTCTACCCACTCTCTAAATAAGTATGCAAATGAGTTTGTTACTTTTGAGTCTTCAGTCCATGAGGATACAGACTGTACAGATGCCAGAGATTTTAGCACAGAAGAAGGAGTTCCAGGACTTATGCTGGTGGTAGATGGCTGTTTGGGAAAGTAACAATTAATCTCATTTAACCTTGACAACTTCCATCCCATAGTGAAAACTTCTGGTCAGGAATGAAGCATTACAATTAGATTTTGTCATTGCAAACCATTACATAGGCCTAAAGAGGTTTTTGTGAAGTGATCTCTGACCATGGGTGCTTTTAAATTGCATTGGTTTTCAAGTAGAGCACAGTGTGAGATTGATCCAAATTCAGTATAATGAACCAAATTCAGGGTAATAAATTCTGAATGATGAACAAATCTTGGTTCACAACAGTTTCTGTTTTAAACAGAATTTTGATATAATTTAATATAATAATGTGACTGGTTCCCTTTAAAATATCTGCACCTTGATTCAGTTGTTCAATATTTCAATGACAAATTCCTCAATATCCTACACAACGTAGCTCCCCTTAGAAATACCCATTCTTAGTCCAAGTACATACCATGGCTTACCAATGACACCAAGCAGCTCCTCAAACAGACAGACAGAGCCTGATCCCTATACCACAAGTCCTCAAGATTCCCTACTTACATATTGTCAATTATGCAACCTTGCCAAAAACAAATCAGGCACAACAAAAAGCTATACTCTAAACAATGCAACAGAAACACCAAAACAATCCCCAAAAATGTTGGTGAGACATCAAACAACTACTAACGCCTGAACAGATCACAACCCCAGCTCCAACCACAACAAATTCCACAGATGGCATTGCCTCACAATTTAATTCACACTTTCTCAGCTCTATACTCTCCCTAGTAAAAGAACAATAGCAAGACCTCCCATCTATTCCTAATGAATTAGACAGAACCCTTAATTCCTTTTCAGTCAGATGAATTCAAACTAATACCATCAAAAAACATCTTTCCAAACTTAAGCCCTCCTCCCTCACAGCTGACCAACTCTGCCATGAATTTCTAAAGCTGGCAGCAGATGCCATGTCCTACCCTGCATCTCTCCTAATAAACCATTCCATTGCTGAGCAGTACATCCCCAAACCTAGAAAGTCTCTTATATCATCCCTCTACACAAAGGCTGCTCCTCCACTGAGTTCTCAAACTACAGGCCAATTAGCATCCTCCCTCCCATAGCCACGATTCTTGAAAAATGCATACACAGACAACACCTCATCTATCTACTAAGCAATGTTCTCCTATCTGCATCTCAACATGAGATTCAGACCTAAAAACAGTATAACCACTACCCTTGCTAGTTTTATAAACTCAGTCAAGAAGCTTAGAAATGACAACCAACTCGTCTTGTCTATCTTGCTTGATATGTCTAAGGCCTTTGATACAGTATCCCACCAAAGCTACTACATGAGCTAGCTTCCTTAACCCAAGCTAAACCAGCCCTCATCTGGTTTCTCAGCTACTTAATTGACCTCCCAACAGGCAATTAAGTGGCAAAATGAACTCTTCACCCTATTACCGGTCACCGTATAAGTACCCCTAGGCTCAATTATTGGTCCGTTGCTCTTCACCATATTCATCAGCAGGCTCAGCAGAGACACCCAGCATGCAACCATAGTTCAATATGTAGACAACTCCTTCCTCATATGTTCGGCTCCCTCCCTACCAGGACTACTACAAACAACCTAACAATCTTTCCAAGATATTGAAAAATACCTCTCATACTCTCAAATCATACTCAGTCCAAATAAAACAAATCTTATGTTCTTCACTAATATCAAAGTTCCTGACAACTCTCCCCCCTTTACCATCTACTCAGCCAATAAAACTAAACATTTAACCTGTCCAGCACACCAAACTCCTTGGAGTCACAATTGACAACAACCTAAAATTTGACAAACATCTCAGTCTACCTATCAAAAAGGTCCACATTAAGCTAGGCTCACTATATAGAGAGTCAAGCCATACCTAACTGAGGCTACTAGATATTCCATAGCTAGGACTCATCTACTCTCTACCTTTCTATATGCCTCACCGATATTTACTAATCTCAGAAAACCAGATTTAAACAAAATGGAGTCCTGCTATAACAAAATTGCAAAATTCACTATTAACCTGCCTTACATATCACATCACTGCACAGCACTTCATAAACTAGATTAGATTGAACTACTCAGTCTCCTATCCCTCAAGCAACTAACTTTCATTCATTCCATCTTCCACCATCAAGACAACTGTCAAGCACTCAAGAGCTTGGTGCAGCCCTACTCAAACAACAGACCACTAAGATCCTCCAACAAACTACTACTCAAAGTAATTAAATCTAATAATTGTTACAGTAACTCTCCGTTCTCCCACCAGATTTCTAAGTCTTGGAATTCCATGCCTCAGACAATACTAAATTCTAGTAACACATCCAGATTTAAACTACTGCTGAAGGAGCACCTAACCAAATACTGACTTTGCTCCTGCACTAATACAGTCTGATCATTCTGTCCATCCTTGTTCTTACAACCAAAACATCTCTTCCCTTACTAAATTCTAAAATCCAAACTATCCCTTCTCTCATGGAATTCCAATGTATAAACATGGACTAAACTCTTGACTAGGCGTATAAGGGCCTATTTCTCTCTACCTATCTCAACTACTGCTCCTATCTTTATCTATCTATCTTAAGCTTCCTACAGTTTCATCATATTCCCTCCTTTTTGGACTTCACCTCAATATTGTCTTAGCTGTCTCTGTGCATAGCAACAGTCAGCCATATTGTTGTACCTATACCATACATGTACCTCATAAATATTTACCATCAAAACCATGGTACTGATCTATTTATCAGTCATTTCTCTATGATGCTACAAGCTACTTCATGCTAGTTTATTTGTTAGCTTTCTTTATTCCACTTTATAGTACTCTCTCAATTTTTATTGTTTATGTATAAACTATTCACTACCTGTATTTACCACAGTTATGTATTCTTGATTGTTATTGACTTCTTGCATTATTTGCAATGTGTTTCTGTAATGGAGCTTTTCTCTCCATGCCTCCGCTGAAAAAGAACCACAGGCCCAGTCGGACATCCCCAATAAACGAATGTAAACCAAATAAATAAATATGAAGTGCGACAGCAGTTAAATATGAGTTGAATTTGGTAGTTATAACCCAAAACCTATTGTAAACAGAGGGTCATGGCTAATGACTACAGTTCTATTTTATCAATTCAAAAGTATAAAGTAGTAGGTAAGTTTTCTAAATGATTAATGTAACAGGCTGGTAAGTAATAGATTGCTTTCTGATCCTTTATACAGCAACAGTTAAATCCAACTACTTCTTTATTTTCTAGGAAGTAACTTCATGGTTATCAAAAAGCAATTAAAAAAAACTGAAGATACATTTGTACCAAAAAATATAGAGGCTTTTGTTCATGGTCTTTTTAAAAATTGTGTAGTCTGGTTGTCAAAAAAAAAGTGTTTGCATGCAAAATCACGATTGTGAAATTCTTTATTTTTTTTTTTTTTGAAAAAATAAATATTTTCTAAGCATTAAAATAAGACTTAATCTTAAAATGTCTGCAAATACCGTAGCTCAATTGATTACCTCCAGCTGTTCTGCCTTACTAATAACATGCTTGCAATTTGTAATTACCTCATCATTTGGTCAAAATGTGATTGCATTTAACAAGGATCAGAAAACAAACAGTGAATTGCCAACTTGTTAAATTGATTGTTTTATAAACAAACATATTAAGCGGCAATTAAGTGGTCACCATAATATTCTCTCTCTCTGTCTCTACTCCTCAAACCTTGAACAGTAATGTTTCTTGCTTAATGAGATCTCAGTCTGGGATGCAAATCAGTCTAGTGCCAGAGATGTTGGCTGTATGAAACTGGGGAGAGACAATAGGATATGGCAGATGAGAAAACAGCAGTGAAGGAACCAAAAAAAAGTTTTAAAATTAGAGATAAAATTTGGGATGACTGCCACTAGAAACAAGAATGTGGCTTGATGGATTACATGAGAGTTTGGGATGCCAGGCTTACTTGTGATAAATTAGTGATTGTCACACTAATGTGCTACTCCCATATCTTTCTTAAACATTTAGGTTGTAGCATCGCACAGATTTTTTCCTTGTCCTCAGATATAACCATCTAAAGAACAAAAAGGAGAGATACACACAGCACTTCACAATGTGGGGGGGGGGGGGTAAAAAGGCTGAGAGGGTGGCCTAATGGTTAAGGTGTTTGCCTTACAAACATAAGGTGCAGGATTTGAGTCTCACAAGGGATAATTGGCTAGGCTTAAAATGGCTCACAAAGGCAGTTAACCTAGTACTAACCTATGAGAAGTGAACCCCTCCCCTGCAAAAATTACTACATTTTATTTTTAAATTTTGCTTTTTCTCATAAATGTTGTCTCTTGTGATTGCTGTTATAAGTGTCCATGACATAAAGTCACATTTCTGTGATACAGCGGAGAATTTCAGGGAGGGTGTGTAGTATGTCTGAAGGGGGGTTGTGAAGTGGGCTAGGAGGAGTAACTGTATTTCACATTCTGTATAGTCAATGTGCAGATATGTTCATTGGAAAAAAGACTAATGTCTGCGCTACTTATCTTATATATACTGTGTATAGTTTTTAGCATCAAGAGAATTACACCTGGGTAAACAGAATTTCAAATAAGTGTATGATACTGCAGCTGAATAGGCATATATCTTAACTGTTCACAAATTTCACAGAATGTTCAGATTTTGCCTCACGCTTCTGGTCTGTTTTGCATAATATTTATGGTTTTCTGTCAAATCGTTGTTGATTAAAATTACTATATAATAACTTCAGTTTCAGACTTCCTACCCTTCAGGAAATGCACACAGATGCAAATTCTGCTATTCTAACAACTTCCTAAGTTTTAAAGAGCAATGCTTAAAATTCATTCCTGATTTTGTGTGTTTGTTCTTCAATTATTTTTGGCTTTGTCCAGAACTCTTGCCCTAAGAGGCTGAGGGGTAAGATGGCAACTTTGTTTAAAAAAAAAAAAAAGTAGTATATCTATGTATGCAGTATTACACTTTACTGAAATTAATGACTTTTTCTATGCATGTTACTATACCTGTCAACTGTCCAGATTTTCAAAGAATGTCCAGATTTTTTGCCTCATATTTTTGGCCGATTCCTCATAAAATTTGTGGTTTTCTGGCAAATCATTAAGGACTGAAACCTCTAAATGACAGTCATTTCAGTTTCAGACTACTTACTATCATTCAGAAAATGGATGCTAGTACAACACCTTTTATTCTAACAGCTTTCTAAGTTCATAAGAACAAACTCTTGGCTTTATCAGTCTTGGTAAAAATAGTCTTCAAATTATGAGTGAAAGACTGTTATGAGTACACCCAGAATAAGCTCAGTTACATTAAAAGGAGCTCTACATTTTAGAGGTTAAAAACTAATTTGGATAATTTGTTGACAGCTAAGGAATGAGGCAAGAAGCATAATTGTAGCGGGTTCCTATTAGAACAATGAAAACGCATTTCGTTGAATGCATTTTCATCGACATCTAAACAGAAAACAGGCAAAACAGCGAAGCAGCTATTCAGCAAATTCTTTCTCTGGGAAAGAAGTTGCTTGACCGCTTTGTTGTGTTCTGCACTGTAGTGTGATCTCAGAGATTCCCTTATCCGGTATAGCTCCCGAGCGTAAATGTGCAACACTTACTGACCTTAGGGTTAGGGTGCGGATTAAGGTAAGTGCACATGTTTTAAACTGTTTACTTTTTTTTTGCATTAGATGTATGGTTGAGTTATGTGCATATGTGTTTTCAGCTGTTTACTTTGTTTGCGGGCGTGGGGGTAGAATTAGGGTTATGGTAAGTGTGTATGTGTTTGGAAATGTTTACCTTTTTTTTTTTTTTTTTTTTTGGTTGGGACAGCGATTTCTTTCCCTAGGATAGAAATCGCTTTTCTGAGGTGTTGACATTTTCAGCTTTCGCTGAAATAGGGTTGATGAAACATCGTTCGCTGTTTTAAGCATTTGATGTTGTAATATAGACCGAACTGTAGCTAGATGTAAGGTGTTAATAAAAGCATTAGAGTTTTTGTTACCCAATAAACATTCAATGTGAAATATGCCATTATCTGAAATGGTTAATATGGTTCTACAAGGAATGGATGTGCAAAAAATGTACTTTCCTCACATTACTGTAAAAATAAATGCAAATCTTTGTTATTCATGTGGCAATCTATAAACTAGTTTAAGACATCAATAAAAACAAAGCAGTGTCTTTTAACAGTCATTCTGTTTTTCTCTATTTCAGACTTTTCGTAGCATGAGATTTAATAACCACACAGGAAGTATGTCACTGATTTGAATTTCAGTAACAGTGTGTGGCATAGAACAAGTAATATAACTCAGTAACAATTAAAAGCAATATGTTTTATGTGTCACAAGAGGAGAAGATGGTGAAAAGTACTATTATCCGTTTTCGCAATAAATATACTGCAAAGCAGCATATCTTTCGAGTGTCCAGATTTTTGCCTCATAGTTTTAGTCCATTCCTCTTACAGTTTGTGCTTTTCTAGCATATCACTGAGGATTAAATTCACTATATGATTGACATTTGACTTTCAGATGTCACAAAATGCATGTCAATGCAAAATCTGTTAGTCAATCATCTTTGTAAATTTATAGGAACGATATTTAAAAATTTTCTCTATTTTTGGGCCTTTGTCCCCTTATTATTTTTGTATTTACCCAGATTTCTTGTGTTAAGAAGTTGACAAGTCAAGCTAGCAGTTCATTCTAATGGCTCGAATGATAAGCTGTGAATGAATAATGAACAGCCTATTAATTATACAGACTGACATTAAAAATATTAGCATGAAACACCAGTACTACACACACTTAGAATTTCAGAAAACATATCTGTATGTATAAAAACAAAGCAGAATAACGTAGCTGGATACTGCTGACGATGTAAAATACAGTTTATTACCACAGAACAAACAATTCGATATGAGCGCTTTCGGGCGGTTGCCCTTCATCAGATAAAAATTTTTTACAATTAAAAACTCCTTTTAAAAAACACAATAACCAATCAAAATTCAGTAAAAAACCCGCCTTTTACATAGTGTAGGCTTAAGGGGGACAACATCATTTAGCCCTGGATCCCTATGTGCTGTTAACTCAAGGATCCATCTAGATTCAGCTAACTCAGTATTCAGTTTTATATCACCCCCCCTATGGGTCAACTTTAAATTAACAATGGCCCTAAATGTAAATTTATGTGTAGGGTAATCCCTAACATGCCTATATAGGGCATTGTGTTCATCTTTATTCCTTATATTAGACATATGCTGAAGAATTCTAACCTTCAGCATTTGATTAGTCTTCCAACATAAAAGCTCGAACACGAGCAGCACTCTGCTATATAAACTACATCTGTGGTCCAACAAGTCGCCCTACCCCTAAACAAAAACAACTTACCATTAGTAGGGTGTCTAAACTCTACCCCTTTTTTAATATGTCCACAAGCCTTGCATGAACCACATGGAGTGGTCCCCGCTGTTCCCTTAGATCTCACACTCACGGGCAGCTTCCTTTCCTTACACAACATGTCCTTTAAATTCCTATTTCTCTTATAAATAAACTGAGGACGAACTCCCACCATTTCTCTCAAACCTTCATCACTGGCAATTATATTCCAGTTATTCCGTATGATGTCACAAATCCCTCTAGCATCACTACCGTAGGTAAGCGCCACCTTGTGACCATCAAGTCTAGGAACATTAACTGCTAATCTATCATCTACGTTGTGTTTTGGATCTAACCATGGTCTATACTTATTTTGCCTAAATGGTTAATTCTTCACTATGATGTCACCAACCATCTT